>NW_028234438.1:11866829-11869134 GCF_977035675.1 Penaeus japonicus | reverse complement strand
CGAGGAGGACGTGGTCGTAGACGATGGCGGGAGCTCGCACTCGGCTGAGGGCGACGTCGGAGTGTCGACTTCCTCGCCCTCGGAGCCACAGCAGAGCGACACCGGTGAGATTTTTTTCTTTCTTCCTTTCTTTCTTTTGGGGATTTTCTTTCTTTCTTTTGTTTTGTTTTTTCTTTCCTTTTTTCTTTCTTGTGGGGAATTTTTTTCTTTTCTTTCTTTCTTTCTGTCTTTCTTTTGGGGAAAATTATTTTTTTCTTTCTTGGGGGGGATGGCATTTTTTGGTTAAGGAAACGGTTTCATGTGAAGTATTATTTAGTGTCTTTATTCATTTGTTATTATCCTTTATCTATCATCATGGGATCTATCTGTCTATCATATTATCTATTCGTCATTATCTATATCTTAATATATTGTTGTTTTTACTTATCTTTATTCAGTTACCATCATTATTTATCTGTTTATTATTATTGTTATTGTAATTATTGTTATTGTTTTTGTTATTATCATTATTGCTATAATTATTATTACTATCATTATCATCAGTATTGTTATAATTGCTATTGTTATCATCGTCGTTATTGTATTATTGTTATCGTTCTTATCATTACTATCATTATTATTATTACTTTCATTATTAATTTCATTTTTTTTTTATTATTTTCATAATTGTGTTTGTTTATGATTAAGTCGTTGCTATTGAGTGGTAAATTGACTAATGATAAAGATAATGATAAAAATGATGACAATAACGATGATAATGATGGTGATGATAATAATAGCAATGATAATTGCTAAAATGATAAGATTGTTGATGATCATAATGGCAATCATGATGATAGTAATGATAATGATAAAGATGATAATAATTATCGGTATAACAATAGTAATTATAGTAATAGCAATCATTATTAAGATAGATAATTGTAATGATACAATAGTAATGATAATGAAAAGATAACGATAACAAAAAATGGTGATTATAATGATGATAATAGTAATGATAAGAAAAAAAGTGCTAATAGCAATAACAAAAGAAATCATAATAATGTAATGACACCAATAACAAAGGCGATATTAATAATGTAGACATGTAAACACGCCCACACATACACACACACATTTACACATATATATATACACACCAACACCCACACACACATATATACATACACACACACACACACACACACACACACACACACACACACACACACACACACACACACACACACACACACACTCACATACTCACACACACACACACACACACACACACACACACACACACACACATGTATAATATATATATTATATATATAAAATATATATATACGTATGTGTGTGTGTGTGTGTGTTTGTGGATGTGTGTGTGTGTGTGTGTTTGTAAATGTGTAGTGTTTATATAAATATACACATCTTACATATATATATATATATAGTAATATATATACATATATGGATTACACACATGAACACACACGTACATATATAGATATATAAATATATATCATATATATAGCATATAATTATATATATATATATAAAATATATATATATATATTATTAAAATATTTAACATATCTATATGCATCGTACATACGTGTATATAAAAAGTAGATATAGTATATTTTGTATGTGTAACACATGTGTGTATATGTATATATAATACATATTTATATATAATATATATATAAATATATATATTATATATATATGATATATATATATCATATCAAGGATATATATTATATGGTATATATAGTATACATATACACCCATACATATATATATATATATTACCCTCAAATATAAATATATATCATATAAAATATATATATATATATCAATATAAATATCCATATATGCATTACAAGCACTCATATAATTACGTGTATATATAAGTGTATATATATATATTTATGTATGTATGATATATATATGTAAAAATATATATATAAATATATATATATATATTTATATTTATTGTTTATATATGTATACATAATATATACATGTATATATAGATATATGTATATAAATATATATATATCTATATATAAAATATGTAATACAAATTAACATGTATATATATATATATAAATATATATTATATATATAATACATATATAATATATCTATAATTATATATGTATAGTTATGTAAAAGAATATAATATATATATATAGTATATTTATGTATATAATATATTTATAATAGTATATATAATATATATATATATATATGTGTGTGTGTGTGCTGTGTGTGTCTGTGTGTGTGTGTGTGTGTGTGTGTCGTGTGTGTGTGT
>NW_028234438.1:11849329-11859329 GCF_977035675.1 Penaeus japonicus | reverse complement strand
TGCTGTTGTTGTTCTTCTTCTTTAATTCAAAATCAGTACCATGATTTGTCAGTTTTTTTTTTGTTTGTTTTATTTTGTTGTTGTTTTTATTGTATTTTCATTGTCATGGTTATTGCTATCTTTTGTTGCTGATATTCTAATATTTATTATGTTATATCTATATCGTTAGTGTTATTATTATGGATATGAGTAAAAATAACAGAGTTTATCTTAAAATAAGTGGCGTAATTGTTGTTGTTGTTGGTATTGTTATCATTATTATTATTATTTTATCATCATTACCACTATCATTATTATCATTATCATTATTGTTACTATAATTGTGTGTGTGAGTGCATGTTCTGTATTTACACTTAACACTTATTGTTTAAACCAGATAGCCACTATTTCTTTGAAGAGAAACGTGATACCCGTTTTCTTCGAGAGGTCACGTGACTCCGTTTTCTTCGAGAGGTCAAGTGTCTCCGTTTTCTTCGAGAGGTCACGTGACACGCGCTTCGTATACTTAGCCATTCCTGTGGAATTTGGAATCGTTATCATTCTTCTCTCGTCTATTTCCGTATATGGGAGAGGAAATTATTTCGAGAAGATGGGAGAGTGAGAGAGGGAAAGGGAAGAAAGGTCATGGAAGAAGAAAGAGAGAAGGAGGGAGAGTGGTGAGAGAGGCGATGAGGGGAAGATGTAGAAAAAGAGAGAAATAAAGGGTTAGGGAGGATAAAGAAAGAAAGAAAGAATAAGCAAGTTGAGTGGAAATAGAGAGAGAAAAAAAAGAACAAAGAGAAAAATAAAAGTAAAGATAGATAGATAGATAAAGATACGGATGTAGATAGAAACTAAGATATGATAGATAGATAAGTAAATCATTAAAAAAATCAAAGGAGGAAGAAGAGCAGAAAGAAGGAGGAGGAAAAGAACGATAAAGAGGAGGAGGAAGGAGGAGGGAGGAAGAGGAGCAGGTCAAAGAGAAGCCGGGGTCACGGATAAGGTCACGCCACGTTGACCTCCCGGCTCGGATAGCGGCGCCAGCTTGACACAGAGGTTATTAATTACGACCTAACAAGGCTATTAGCAGTCGAGCGAGAGGGCGGTGCTACTTAAGGGGGGGAGGGGCAGAGTTGAAGGTGGGAGGGGGAAGGGGAGGGGGAGGGGTTGATTCGAGGCGGGGGGTCTGGATTTAGGGTTTAGGGTGAGTGAGGGAGGGAGGGAGGGAGGGGGAAAGGGAAGGATGGTAGGGGAGTTAGTTTTCGCTGGGTGATTGGAATACTGGTGTTGGGACTGTTTTTATTGGGGGGGATGTGAGGAAGGAGGAACTGCCGGGAGATAAATGGAAACACATGCACACACACACACACACACACACATATATATATATATATATATATATATATATATATATATATATATATATATGTATGTTTGTATGTACTTTATGAATGTCTCGTATATATATATATATAAATATATATATATATATATATATGTATGCTACTATATATATATATATATATATATATATGTATGTATATATGCATATATGTATATATATTTATACATATATATGTGTGTGTGTGTGTGTGTACATATATAGATACATAGATAGACGGACAGATACACGCTTTTAGAGAGAGAGAGAGGGGGGACGAAAAGAATAGAGACAGACAACCAAACAGAGAAAACAACAAAAACAAAAGAAAACCCAAACAAAAAACAAACAGCGATAGAAAGATATAGACAGACCCCCCTCCCCCCCTCCCCCCTCCCTTACACACACATCATCTCATAGATCGACATACCATCACACATATTGGCCCGCCATCTGTGGGCTCATAAATCAACTTCTCTCCCCAGCCTCCGACACAGCTGACCCTTCGAACGCCACTTGCTAATGTGGTTATTCTGTGCATCGGCGCCGTCTGAACCGAGCGACTTTTTTGACGAATAGCAGTTTATCTTTATTTTTATTTTTTTTTGTATTTATTTGTTTATTTGTGTGGATATTTGTTTACTTGTTAACTTCTGTATCTGTTTTTTTTTTTTTTTTTTGTCTTGTTGTTAATGACGTTGTGAAATGGGGTTTGTTATACTCGTTTTTGTGTGTGTGTGTGTTAGTGGGTGGGTATTTGTTTACTGAATTTGTCCATATGTGTGTGTGTGTGTTTGTGTGTGTGTGTGTGTGTGTGTGTGTATGTGTGTGTATGTATGTGTGTGTGTGTGTGTGTGTGTATGTCAGTGTCTGTTTATACGTGTATATGTATCCAGTATATACACATATATGTATTTCTACTTATATACATGCGTGTATGCAAGTATCATACATCTGTGACTCACGGACTACCCCCTCATTACAGAAGACTCGAGATCAACGGAAGAGCGGAAGAAGCGACCAAGAACAGCCTTCACCGCCTCGCAGATCAAGGCGCTAGAACAGGAATTCGAGAAGAACAAGTATCTCTCAGTGAGCAAGAGACTCCAGCTCTCCAAGCAACTCAAGCTCACGGAGACGCAGGTGAGGGGAGAAGAGGGGAGAGGTGAGAATGGAGTGAGGGGAGAAGGGGGGAGGGGGAAGGGAAAAGGGGGTGAGGAGAGAAGGGGTGAGGGGAGAAGGGGGTGAGAGGGGAAGGTGAGAATGGTGAAGGGGGGAAGGGGTGAGGGGAGAAGAAGGGAGGGGGAGGTGAGAATGGGGTGAGGGGAGAAGAAGGGATAAGAGGGGAGGGGAGGTGAGAATGGTGAGGGGAGAAGAGAGGAGAGAAGGCGGGTGAGGGAGAGAGATGGGGGAAATAAGAGAGGGGGGGGAGAAGGGAGGGAGAGGGGAGAATGGTGAGGGGAGAAGAGAGGAGAAGAGACAGGGTGAGGGGAGAAGAGAGTGGGAAGTAAGAAGGGTGAGAGGGGAAGAGAGGGGATAAGGGAGAAGAGGGAGGGTGAGGGGGGAAGAGGGAAGGGGAGGGGAGAGGAATGAGGGGAGACGAGAGGAGGGGAGAAGAGGGGACAGAGAGAAGAGGTTGAAGAGGGAACGAGAGAGGGGTGAGGGGAGAAGAGGGTAGAGAAGAGAAGAGGGAGAAGGGGAGAGAGAGAGAGAGGAGGAAAGGAAAGAAGCAAAAAGGAAATCGGAAGGCAAATAAGGGGGAAGGGAAAAGGGGATAGGAGCGAAATTAGTGAAACGAGAGAAAGCTAGAGGGGAGAAAGCAAGGGGTGAGCGAGGGGAAGGAATGAAATTTGGAATAATATAGAAATTAGATAAAAAATAAATTGCTAAAAAAAAAAAAACGAGAAATTGGTTTATTCAGCAAAGAAAATAAACACATAGAAATCCTCGTCTAGATATATATCGACATTATGAATAAGGATAAACTAATTGTGAAATATATAATGTGTACACATAAACAAAAAAATAATGATATAAATTAAATCGCCAAATAAAACATATAGATAGAAAACAGAGATTTATAGATAAATACATAATAAACACATACAAACATAAGAAAGAGAAAAAAAAGACACAATCTAAATACAACGCAAAGGTAAATATAAACCAAAACAAACAAACAAAAAAGTACACAGATACCAACCTAAAACAAGAACACACACACACACCATACACAACCATAAACCACAACAAAACAACAAAAAACAACAAAATATACACAGATACCAACCTAAAACAAGAACACATCACACACACAAAAAAACACCACAACAAAGAAACAAAAAGACACACAGAAAACCAACCCAAAACAAGAACACACACAAAAAAACACCACAACAAAGAAACAAAAACACACATAGAAAACCAACCTAAAACAAGAACACACAAAAAATACACCACAACAAAGAAACAAAAAGACACACATAGAAAACCAACCCAAAACAAGAACACACAAAAAAACACCACAACAAAGAAACAAAAAGACACACAGAAAACCAACCTAAAACAAGAACACACATCACACAAAAAAAACACCACAACAAAGAAACAAAAAGATACACACAGAAACCCAACCTAAAACAAGAACACACATCACACCCACAAAAACAACAACACCACAACAAAGAAACAAAAAGACACACACAGAAAACCAACCTAAAACAAGAACACACACACAAAAAAACAAAAAAACACCACAACAAAGAAACAAAAAGACACACACAGAAAACCAACCTAAAACAAGAACACACATCACACACACAACAAAAAACACCACAACAAAGAAACAAAAAAGACACACACAGAAAACCAACCCAAAACAAGAACACACACACAAAAAACAAAAAAAAACACAATAAAGAAACAAAAAGACACACACAGAAAACCAACCTAAAACAAGAACACACACACAAAAAAACAAAAAAAAACACACAACAAAGAAACAAAAAAGACACACAGAAAACCAACCCAAAACAAGAACACATCACACAAAAAAAACACCACAACAAAGAAACAAAAAGACACACAGAAAGCCAACCTAAAACAAGAACACACAAAAAAAAAAAAAAAAAAAAAAAGACAGAAAACCAACCTAAAAGTTTTTCTTTTTTTTCCTCTTTTTCCCGCAGATCAAAATTTGGTTTCAAAATCGGCGAACGAAGTGGAAGAGAAAATACACCAATGATTTGGAATTAATGGCTCAACAATATTACTCTGCCTTGGGAATACTCAGCCCTCGACCCATGGTGGTTGGTGATAGGCTATGGTAAGTTGTGGTAGGAGGGGGCTATGTTAGTTGGTGGGGGGGGTGTATGGTGTGGTGTGTGTGGTTGTATGGGGGGTGTGTGTGGTTGTAAGGTGGGGTATGGCGGTGATGTGGTGTGTGTGTGGTTGTATGGTGAAGGGGTTGTATGGTAGGGTGTGTGTGGTTGTATGGTGGGGTGTGTGTGGTTGTATGGTGGGGGGGGTGTGTGTGTTGTATGGTGGGGGGGTTGTGTGTGGTTGTATAGTGGGGTGTGTGTGTGTGTTGTATGGTGGGGGGTTGTGTGTGGTTGTATGGTGGGGGGTGTATGGTGGGGGGTTGTATGGTGGGGTGTGTGTGGTTGTATGGTGGGGTGTATATGGTTGAATGGTGGGGGGTGCGGTTGTATGGTGAAGGTGTGGTTGTATGGTGGGATGTGTTTGGTTGTATGGTGGGGTATGGCGGTGATGTGGTGCGTGGGTTTGTGGTTGGGTTGGGGTGTGTATGGTTGAGTGGTTGTATATGGTGAGGGTGTGGTTTGTTTGTGGTTTTGTGGGTGTGTGTTGGGTGAAGGTGGTGGTTGTGATGAGGTTGGTTGTGTGGTAGTGTGGTGTATGGTAGGGAGGGTGTGGTGTGTTTGGTTATAAGGTAGCTTGGTGCATGGTAGTAAGGTGTGGTGTGGTTTGGTTGTGTGGTCGTATGGGTGTATGGTTGTCCGGTCTTATGGTGCATGGTGGTGAGGGTGTGGTCGCAAGGTGCATGGTGAGGACACTGTGTGGGTAGAATGATGTATGGTGTTGAGGGTATAGTGTGTTTAGCTGTGCGGTTCTATATGTTGGTAGACTGTGGCAAGGGCATGTATGTATTGTATGTGTGTGTGTGTGTGTGTGTGTGTGTGTGTGTGTGTGTGTGTGTGTGTGTGTGTGTGTGTGTGTGTGTGTGTGTTTGTGTGTGTGTGTGCGTCTCCGTATGCATGTGTTTAAGAGCTTTAGTTGATCATACAAATGGTATGGTTAAGATTATCAATATGGTTAGATCAAATGCGGTATTTGAAGGAGACTTCGTGAATTCTAAAATAGTATTTTGATTTAAGACTTCATCCGCTTCATTTCATAATTAGTTTTAGAAGTAATCAACCCAAGTCTTTCTTTTCCTTCATCTTTTTCTTTCTTGATTTATATTCCTTTATTTGATTATTATTTTGAATATGCTTTTAATATATAGCGTTTTCTGTCTTCTTCAGGTTGTTCAACTACCCGATGGGCCATCCGAACCAGCACACCGTCGGTCACCATGGCAACGGCTTGCCTCCTTTACCCTCGCCGCTCCCCTCGCCCGGCCTCCCTCACCTGTCACCACACTGCCTCCCCTCACTCCCTCTCCCTTCCTCATTGGTCGCTCCGTCTGGGGAACGACCAATCGTACAACCCAGTCCCATTAACCCTCTCATAGACCGGCATATGATTGGTGGATCTCACAGTTTGCCTCCGAGTTCCCTGTCTCCTATTGGGTCAGGGTCGCTGCCCACTCTGACGTCATCAATGTTTACTCACGGCTCGACCAATCACCTCTCGGCGTTGAGTTCCCTGCACAACACGGTGAACAGCCTCGGGCATCCAAATCAACACGAGAACAGATCCGGCGTCTAGAACGAGGAAGGAGTTTGGATTTTTCTTCCTACGCTTCCTTGACAAAAAAAAATGGAGTTCCTACAAATAATTTAAAATACCAAGTCTGAAAAGACTCGTTTCTCGCAAGTCATCGTAGGTGAGCCTATAAGAGAGATGACTGAGCAGGTTTTCTTTGTTACTGAAGATCAGCTAAAAGTGACAGTTTGTCACTCCTTCCTCTATTAACTTATTATGACGATATTAACTTAATGTGCCACGTGGCATGACTTTCTATTGTAACTCATTTTATTTTTAATAAAGAATAGAACGTAGAAATAATTGAGATGTTTCATACCCTTGGTAGGAAAATGTAATGGTGATAATGAGAGTAAGAGTGATAAAAATATAGGATTTCTAGTGTACCATTTTGTGTCCAGCCAGATAAAAACACCAATATATTTTTTCTATTTAAGACAACTTGAATCGGCTATTCTACATGTATCAGAGTAATATGAAAGATGTGAAATGCTGGCATAAGCATGACTCACTGAGTGAAGGATTGGGAAGGATAGTCGACAGAAAAGGCAACTGGCTGTTAAAAAAAATCTTGCCAACGGATCTTGGCACAGAAGATGGATAAATAAATCAAGAAATACAGTAAATGGTAAATTACTCTACCAATGATACAGATGGTCATTCTGACGGAAAATTAAGTTATGCTACGGAAAATTTGATAAGTAAGAAAAAAAAAATGTTAGGTGAAAGAAACTTCAATCTTACACCTCTACAATGGAATACATAAATCTTATTTTTAAGGAAATTTACGAGTTGATAAATAATAAAAATATTCAAAGTCAAGATTCATCATACATCCGTTTTTGTTCTAGGACTTACCGAGATATTCGATCTATGATAAGTATGGTAAGATAACATTCAGTAACCACGTAGATAAGACTCATAGAAGAACATCACGTTTTGTATCTAACATGCGAACCGTGGCCAATGAAGATCTTGCATTCTTACGTGTCCCATTTGCTGTCCTAATCTTACCAAATGATTAAACGGTCTTTTTGGAATCTCTTATATCATATTCTTTTTTTCTTTCTCCTTTAATAGGGGGAGGGGTGAAGTATACAGTCTTTTTACCTTGAAGTGAATTCTCTCTATTGTTTGAAACAGGTTACAAATATATATTTTTACGGTAAATTCATGACATTAGGAGAGACCTACTTTTTTTCTCGTCAGCATTATTTCGAGATTCTTTGTTGTTTTTCTCTCTTATCTTTAGTGAGATTTTATAATGGAAAAATGCATCCAATACCGCATGTGAATACCGTTTTTTTTTTTTTCAAACCAGGTTATTTTTCCACCTTCTTTTTAACTAAACCTTGGAGTCACTATGAAGATGTTTTAGTCCGGGTCACCGATTTTTTTTCACTTGGTTTGTTCCAAAGGATTTCGTTGTTATCTCCAGAATGATAAAACATTATTCTTTTTGTGCGGTCTCATAATCATGTGAAGCAAGTAATCTACCTACAATTCGCCATTGTTAGTGCCTTTAAAATCTACACATATTATCAAATAACGCAGTCGTTGATCACTGTTTTTTTAATGCAATGCCAGCCCGAATTTGATACGTTACATCATGCAAGCATACCATGGGTAGAAGTTACTTTATACTGAAAAGTTCATCGTGTTAGAATTGTTGATACCAAACAAATGGATACAATTGAATATATGGGTTAATATTCATGCGTGTGTGGGTCTACTTCTATATTTGTATAAATATCTGTCTGACTATGATTTATGTGTCTGTCATAATGATATAAAGAGAAATACCATGTAACCATGAACCAGATACATGTTCGCAGACATGTTTGCGGTGCCCATAGCTTTGATGAAATTATGATTTTTTAGTAAGTACTTAATATATTTTGGGTTACTTGTGCGGCAATTCTACCTGTATTTGTGTTGTTTCGCTAGTGGACTGTATTCTAATTCATCTGTAGTGTACGAAATTCAGCGTTCAATCCCTGTATCACGGATACTGTATGTTTAGTGTTTATAGACGACGTTTCTTTATAGAGCATTAAAAGTTGTTCTGGGATGCGCGCTGCATGTGTTGTTTCTATGTCTATGGGTTGCCCCTCGAAATCTGGAGTTTGCGCTTGTTCGAGTACATCTTTAAACTCCTCCCAGTTTACAAGTTTTAGGATCTCTGGAGGAGGTGTAGGACAGGCGACTGCAGGCTTTGGTATCATCTACGGCAATGCAGTGTAGTTTGTGTTTGCTCATGAGCTGTGAACGAAGTTGGGTGTGGCGAAGGCGTTGGCAAACCTGTATGTGAACGAGTCTAAATTGAGGTAAAGAGGCCATTAGGTTTGAGGTGTGTGAGTTTGCGCGCGGAAAGTGAAGTGAGATCGCTTCCTGTGTCTACCCTGCCTTTGGCCATGGCGTTTGTATCCGGAGAGTCTGTAGTGTGCGTTAAGGTCTCCCATTCCGTGCTGCATGTTGGTTTTCTGTGTTGCAGGAGATAAAAGATATCGGGTCTTGATGTGCAAGATCTGCGTGGAGGTAATTACGTGATGAAGATATTGGTGAGTCTACGGAGTGTTTATTTCCAATTGTCATCAGTTCAGAGGTGATGTAAAAAAATGGGTTTGGTGTTTTGTCGTCTAGCAGTTATCTCTCCCGTTGGATTTGTCTGGTGTGCAAATGTTATAGGAGTATATTTTGTGTGAGTGTACGTTTATATGTATGTTGTCTGTATTGGTTGCTGAGTTATTGTCTTCTAGATGTTCACATGATTGTCTTGTCTTGTATGATTTTGAGATGTGAGTCTAGTGTATTGCATAATGTATTCTGTATTGCAACCATTGCACTACTTCACGACATGATACCAACCGTTATCTATTTATTCGAATTTATCTTGTCTCTGTTTTTTCAATCATGTCTGGGTGTACGTATATATGTTCTGTGAGTAAGTCTCCTGTGTTTTTTTGTTCATGTAAATAGCTTTGGCACGTGGTGGTGGTTGTATTTCGCGTCCTGTCTGTTATCTGTCGAGATGCCTGTAACGAGATGGATTCGCTACGAAGAGACAGATGCTCTGTATGTGTGGGCTGAGGGCGGAACCGCCCCGATGACGCCGGGTGTGGTCATCGGTCGTCGGTGTTTTTGCGTTGTTTGGGATTTAAGATATAGACACTTAGGGAGCAATAAGTCAAATGAAACGAGGAATAAGGAGAGGGGAGAAAGGGCCTTAGATTGAGTGCTACTGACGATTGCGATGCATTTTAAAATCGACACTAAGTAATGGTAATCAATATTTGCAATGATCAGCTCTGCTTACACTCAACGCGGGAATAGTTGACAGGGAGATCATCGATAAATAGATAATAGAAAAAAAAGATAATCTACAAAGCTGCTACACCCAAAAGTAGATATAGATCGACCACAACCTCCGAGGAACAAAGGAGGAAGAGGACTTTTAGCAAAGGAAGATTTGATGGCAATAAAAAAAAAACATAACTGGTAGAATGTGTGCATGAAATCAGAGAGCCATTGATATAAATGCTGCAAAGGGAAGGTTTAGTCAAGTGAATAGAGAAAAGAAAAAAAAATCAAGAGGAGAGAGAAACAGGGAGGAGAAAGAAATCCACACACCGGAAAATGAGCTCATAGAGTTGATATTCAGAGACATCTCAGTGTCTCAATGCAGCAAAT
>NW_028234438.1:11844329-11846829 GCF_977035675.1 Penaeus japonicus | reverse complement strand
TTTATGGTGTTTTTACGTTGGAATTTTACGAAAGGAAGTGTTTGTTGGTGTGCTTTTGACCACAGGTAAAGTTTTATACAGAGGAATCGGTTAATCTTACTGATTGGCCCGTGTAACCGATGCAAATGAAAGTGGTCTATTTATAGAAGTTAGTTTTATTCATTATTGACCTATGCAGTTGGGAGACCAGAGTGATTGCAAGAGAAAAATGAGAGTAAAACGAATATAAGAAAATACTCCTGTCAAGTACAATATAAAACCTATATGCAATAGCAAATATTCCACTTGTGTGTCTGGGCTAACCAGGCTAGAATCAAGGTTCTTTTCTCCAATGGTCTTTCAAAATTTTGTAAGCCAACGTATTTCTTTTTCTCTCTCTCTTGGACATCCCTGGTGCATATTGGCATGTAGTTATTCAGTATCTGAAAGACTGACATATTGAATGAATAAAAAAGGAATCTGTACAACTGAATTAAATTTGCTATTTGAATTCTGAAAGCGTAATGGTTTCAAATTGACAGGTTAAATAATCATGTATTTGGGCCCACAGAGACCTAAGTCTAATTTGGGCTCTATAACTGATATGAGCTTGATTGATATCATATCTTATCGTGAATTACATCTCTGATGGACAGGAATCACCAATTCTTCTATGATGGGCTAGTAACTCTGAAGTAGCCAGACAGAACAGGAACCACCATGTCTCTCCATACATAATCTCAGGATATGTGCAGCATGTGAATGAATATACAGAATACTAATGGATTTCTCTCACTCCCTACATCTTATAAATATGGGAATGAATGAGCATAAACCCATCTACATCTCACAAACTGGGCCCCAGTAGCATAGGAGGATGTGAAATATAACAGTAATTTTGCAAGATAACATATGAAGGAAATAGTATATATGAAAATACATATGGATTGTCCATTAGTCATCTATTGCAGGGGGCTGAAATCCCCACAAGGGCTGCTGATACCTCTTAATCTCTGCCCTCCATCCTTCACATATACCTGGTAGGATGGAGTTTATTTCTCACAGGTTAGTGTGTCCTTCCTCGTGCCCGATGATCCATCCTCACTTGTATACATGGAGGATGCTTGTCTTCTGGGATGGGGGTGCAAGAAGGAACAGCCCCATAAAATAAATTATATGTTGATAATGCAACTGTCTGGAAAATGATGCCATTTCCTATGAGATTTTGTCCATGTAGTTTGCAAAAGACTATGCAAGCAAATGTGCATTTGTGAGCATTCTCATGTGTGTAACTGCCATACTCCTTGGTATGCTCAGTTCTTGTATATTTCAGTGCTGACTTTTCATTTTCTTCCCTATTCTATACCACAATTTATACTTCTGCCTTCCCCTTTACCAAGGTTAAAATTGTGGGTTTTATGGGATATTTCCATACATTCCTGTTTATAAGAGTATTAGAGAATGAGAAGAATTCATTGGGAACTATGTTGTAGCATTTGATGATGTAGCCATATTCTGTATATATACCTATTATGTGTACTGCTTTAATGCAAGTGTGTCTGTGTTACCATATTAATTCTTTTATATACTTCATGTATTCATCAACTCTAAGGGCCAGCATCATCACTAAAGTTAGTCAGTGCTAAAGAAACTTACTATAAATGGAGTATATACATCATATTGATCATAAACATCTTGATTTAAAAGTCATTCTAGCACAGAATTATCTTTTGTTTGCAAATACAACATTGGAGTTAAAGGAGAAGTACTGTTTGTTTGATACATTCTTATCTTTTACAGGTGTGAGCTTCTTAATTTATCCATATTTACTCTTGATATTTATGCCAATGTATTAGGGTCAAAATATAGGAAAGCACACAAAACCAAGTAACAGATTAACCAACCTCTTTATCCGAATTTCAGAGATGGTTTCGTTTGCCAAATACAGCTTAGTGCCCACAGAGGAACCGAAGGAAAATGTCGCCCCGCCTCCCCCGCCCCAGAGCTCAGGGGCTTTCGACTACAACTCTGCGTTCAGTTACAAATCAGCGTTTGACTACGGTAGCAAAACCACCAGTCAGTACCAGTCTGCATTCGACTATGGCTATGGTCAGAGGGGACATTCTGTTTCCCTCAGTCTGGGGGAAAAGGGTTTGTAGAGGCATTGATTCACCTTGAGTGTTCTTCTTATTGCATTTTTGAAACTTGCATCGCTAGACTCGGAGTTGGGCAGATGGAAAATGAATAAGATGAAGGACCGATGAGTAGCTCATCGGTCAGTTAACGTGGAGTACTACCTGTAGTTTGTTTTCTGTGCCCTTTCACAAGTTGGATCTTTAGCCTCTATTATCATTTTTTCTTTCCCTTCTACAGTGATACCTTTCAAGGGAATCACTAATGCCAGTTCTATAGGGTTGTTTGTCGATGACCTGCATAGCACACATTCAGTAAAAGTTTTCAAGAGCACCCTTTGTAGTTAGTCTGCCCAACGAGCAGTTTAGAATGTCAAAGTTTTAAGGAT
>NW_028234438.1:11831829-11836829 GCF_977035675.1 Penaeus japonicus | reverse complement strand
TTAGGAGAGATTATTCTGATTTGCATATCATTTCCTTTGAAGCTGGCGATTTCATATATTCTCATGGGTTCGGATAAGACTTTTCACTTGCAACGAAGAGACGGTCCTTCTGATGTTTGTTACTTATTCCGTTTTTTTTATTTTTTTATTGTATTAGATTTATTAGATTTATGCATTAAAGTATCATTGTTAGTTAGTGAGTTAGAAGAATTATTGCACCTTAACAAAAAAAAAAAAGAGAAAAAAAAAAAGAGAGAGTGAGAGAATTGAAAGTGATGGTATTGATTTTTAAATGATATTGCATGATTATGCTATTTTATGTCAACATTGTGACATGTCATTTGATTTGTATTTTTTTAAGATACAGCAGCCCTTTTTTTCTATGTCTTAATTTGCTGAGAAGCGTGTTTAATTACTCCTTTTTTAAATTAGTTTAGCAAGTTATTACCCTACAACCCCCCTCCCCCCTCCTCCCGCATAGATGAAAGAGACGGAATCTCGAGAGTAACAAGGTCTCGTCTCTCATATTCTCCTCCATGTTCTCCACCTCACAGATCTTCTGGGTTTCTCTGACGAGATTAGTGAGCCGCCAAAGCAACCAAATATACAAGGTATTCCTGACACACTGACTCAGTGAGCTGTTGTTTGTTTTTTTCCATGTTTTGGTTTTTGGATCTATATTTTCTTTTTTCTGTAGCTAGGTTTGGTGCAGCCAATCACGGGGCTTAGAAGTGTTGGTAGTGCAGGTCTTGGGCCCTTCTGATTGGTCATGATGAATAACCAGTTAGGAGATTCAAAGAGCTTCTGCCAAGTGACTTGTAGCCTCGTGATTGGTTGATCTATCTGACCAATCTGGAGCCTTGAAATCCAGGGTCACATGTATCCCTAAACGATTTACTTAATTTTTCTTTTCAAATGTCTATAATGTAAATATATTAAAAGGAAACTGTTCTCTTTTTCTGATTCAAGGTGATTATTCCACTGAGAAGTCCCATGTATATATTGATCTGTTGATTTGAGAAGACTAATAACTAAATTATAGATTTATTAATGAATTCAGTTATTCGTAGCATGCACCTCACTTCCCCACTGTGGAGGTATTGGTACACCACAGATCCTATACTGACTTTGATAATGGATAGATACCCAACAGGTAGTCTCTTTTACTATTACTCTATTATATTACCTTTTTTGAAGCATTAGTGAACTATCTTGGTAGGTTGTCATCTCATTGAGTAAGTTATTGTGAGTTGCTAATATCAATAAGCAAATTAGTTTCTCTTCATTTAACAATTTTGATTTCTTTATACTTGTGTTTATTCAAGTGTTAAGGAATTATTTCTAATTCTTCTCCTTTTACATTGCTTTTTTTTTCTTATATTTCAGGATATGATCCCATTGACTCTGATACTGGTAAATAATTTCAAGATTGGAAGTACTATGTGGAGCAAAATTTTGGCACATTACACCAATTGTTTTCAGATTTTTCCAAGATTGTACCTCTCACAATTAACAGATTTTTGGAATTTTTCTCAATGACAGCTTGCATTTTTTAACCTTTAGATGGAAAAAATGTATGTTATAGTTTTATATGATATGAATTTTCACCTTTTTCACAGGATAGAATTGTAACTTTGCAAGTGGAGCAAATATCACTCTTCTTCTTTATATATGTATATATTAGTTTTTCACTTGTATGTTGCACAGTTTCAGCTCACTTCAGGTGTTGCAAGTCTTACTTTCTCTCTCCATGCCTCCCTCCTCCCCATCCATTATCTCCCTCTTCTTCCCCATTTTTTCCCTTTCTCCTTCCTTATCTTTATTTCTTTGTTTTCTAGTCCCTACCTTCTCTCCTTCCCTCCCTCCATGCTTCTCCCTCTCTCTTCCTCCCTTTCTAATTGTCATACTTTCCCTCCATTACTTTGTTGTTGTTTTTCTAGCACCCCTCCTTCTCTTCATCCTTCCCTCTCTATCTCCCTCTTTCATTCTCTCCCTATCTTCCTTCCTTCATCATTCTCTTTCTCCCTCCTTCCCTCATTGCTCAGCCTCACCCTCTCCCTTCCCTCTCCCTCTCCCTTTCACCCACTCTCCCTCTTTCCCTTAGTTTCTTTCTTTTTCTAGCCCCCTTCCCCCTCCCTCTCTCCCTCCCTCTAATGACCCAAGCTTAAACAACACAACCCGTTGAACAGCAATCTCACCGACATGTTTCCATTCCTCTCCCTTGCCCAAACAGTGACGAGCAGCCGATCACCAGACACCAAGCTCGGCAAATACCTCCAAGGCCTGATCTCCGGACCCAGCGGCAACGACCTCACCCATGGTATCTACAGGTTGCAGGTCGAGGGCAAGGATGGCGGGATCTTCATCATCTTCATAGGCAATGGTAGGTCAGAAAGTGACCTTGTATATATATATATATATATATATATATATATATATATATATATATATATATATATATATATATATATATATATATATATACATATATATATATATATATATATTTTTTTTTTTTCTTCTTCTTTTTTCTTTTTTCTTTTTTTGAATGGGTGGGTGGATGCCATAGGATGCCAGAAAATTGTTTTAACTATTTCAAGCTCCATCTATATGTCTTGACATATATGTATGTGTATGTATATGTATATACATACATATATAGAGTAGATAGAGGGGATTATTTAGTGCATATCTTTGTCATCTCACAAGGCAGTGCTTCCTCTAGGGGTTAACATCACATCCTGTTGTTACTTAAACTTTTTTTTGTTATTACCTTTTGTTTTATTTTATTCAAATATTATAATACTAATAAAGCCCAAGCTTGATATTAGCTGTATCCATACAGCTTAGAAATAGTGAATTAATCTCATCTCACTTCAGTAACCAGATGTACTCATACCCGACATCACCCACTCTTTCTCCCCTCAGGAGTGCGCCAGGTGGTCGAGGGTGACCTACCCAAGGTTACCCCTGACGTGGCAGTGGTCATCAGCAAGGAGGACCTGATGGCTATCTTTGAAGGCACTCTGGCCCCCTTGCAAGCATACCTCTCTGGCCACCTAACAGTACAGGGCAACATCCAGATGCTGATGGGCCTCGAGACGCTGCGACAGACCACCAAAGACAAAGACAAAGAAGACATCTTTGTGGTCTGATGTTAAGTGAAAGGATGGCACTTCCTTTCCCTCTGTCAGTAGGGAGGGGTGCCATGTGGTGAGGGAGGCAGTTATTTGTTTTGTATTTGTTTTGTGTCCCATTTTAAAAGAGCTAGAGTTGTGGATATATTTCTGCATCTGGTATTTTGCACAATTTTTTTTTTTTTTTCTTTTTCTTCGTCCTTGATTTAATCTCTTTCTCATTTTTGTATGGTTGTGATTCCTGTGGCTAGTCTTTGTATGCATTTTAAATTTTGGGCAAGGAGGAATAGAAAGAGATATTTCAAAGTGAGATTTTCATGTGTAGTTGATCACACATGTTTGCTTCCTCCAAACTTCAGAAGAATGTGTCAGTTTAGCACGAGGTGATTGCTATTTTAATGAATTTTTCATTTGTTGATATTTAGTCTAATATTATTCCGATACTTATGATTTTTTTTCTCCCTCAGTATTTATTCTACAATTACAATCTCTCAGAGGGAGCGATCTCTAGACAGACAATGCAAAATCCTTGTCACGAAGGAAATATAATATACAACAGTTGCTGTCTCCGTTCGCCTGCTTTCACAGCATACAAGCAAAACATGCTCTCCTTTAGAAGTGTAAGTTGTTGTGAGTGGCTGGTTTATATGTGTAAAAAAGACAAAAGAGAAAATTGTATTAGCATCTTTTTGAGACATGAAACCAAAGAAAAGACTTTCCTGTAATTTTCTATTATTGTTTGAAAGTATAATGGTCTTTTTTTTTTAAAGCTGATTCTCATGCTTTCACATTATAGCAAGTGCTGATTTCTAGACTATGATTTTCCTGGTGGTGTGTATCATATAAAAGATAGAGCAGCTATTTGTTTGTTGTACGTTATTGCAAAGCTGTGTGGTTGTATACTTGTTGATGATTAGAATATTTCTATGATATATATATGTATATGTAATATTATTTTTGTTTTCTATTTTTTTTTTAAAGTAAAGACTCAAAATTGTCACATATTGCGTACTTGTACAAAAAAAAAGGCTTCACAAATGTAGGATTAAATTTGTAGGATTAAAATCTTTCTTATAGTCATAATAAGATTTAACCCACTTATTTTTACCTTATATTTCCAGTGTTCCTATCAAAAATGTCATTTAACTGATGCCAAATATTCATGATAGTCAAACAAATTAATCTGTTATAATTTAAGGTATTGCTCACATTTATTTTCCATTTACTAATTTAAAGCTTTGGATGTTTTGATATCATAGAATACGGATAGAAAAGCATTCCTGAATATTTACATGTACTTGTTTGCTAGTCAGAAGAAATACATGATCACCATACTTTTTTCTTATTTTTTTTTTACATGTTTCTCACAGGCTATCACAAGAGAGAGAAAAATATATATATTATGCAAAGATGTGATACATTTGCTGATGTTTTTATTTACTTATACAATCAAAATATTCAAAGCACTTATTTAACCAAATTTCTCTGATCTAAGTTTTCTCTTAAGGAAAAAGTACTTGCATTTTCATTTTGTAATAGGACTTAATAAGCTTGTTGATATATCTTAAGAAATAATAACATATTTCAGTTTATTATGATACTGAACAAGAAAAACATTCTACCATGTTGATACAATGGTAGAAAAATAACATAACCAAAAGTGGTTATTATAAAGTCTCATTTAACAAATAAATATACTTGTTAGATATTTATGTAACATGAAATGAGAATTTTGATTTGAAATGTTGGAACAATTTGTTAAGAGCTCACAGGGAAAGAATTTTCACTTGTTCTCTCTCTGTCTCTCTTATGCACATGTACACACACTCTCTCTGTCTCTTTGTTTGTCTCCCTGTTTCCCTT
>NW_028234438.1:11816829-11819329 GCF_977035675.1 Penaeus japonicus | reverse complement strand
TGTTCATCTTTATGTCTCTTTCTTAATTAAAAAAGCTGGTAAGTGCTAGGTCTTCTTTAAGTGTATTACTTTAATAATGTCACTGTATTTTTGTGCCCAAAAGAGATTTCTGATCAAATACGCCAAAAGAAAAGCAGCTGTTTATGGTATGTATTAATCTGTTAGATAATGGAGAAAGAAATATAAGCGTCACTGTTACCGTAAATGCGATTGTCTGGATGATAAGTTTTTTCGTCATTTTATAGTGATGTATATACGTGGATGAGAATACTGAGAACCTAGTAGCTAGTCATCGAGCTAGAGGCAGGTAAGTATTTCTCTCTCGCTCTCTATCTCTCTTACATATGTATATACAACACTCTCAAAGCCTAAAGCAACCATGCTGGCGTATGGGACCACCACAGCCTAGATCACTTTCCACTTCCATGTGTAATTGTGTGAATAAAAACTTTGCTAAATATTTTTTCCCTTTTAACTAATTTCTTACAAAAAAAATTCCGCCTGCACATTTGGCATCGCCGGTGCCTGGAGCCGCAGGTCAGCATCACTTCTGAAGGTAGTCCATTGCAGAAGCCGTGGGTGGGCGCCCATCAAGGCTATTTTCTTTCTTCCTGGTGCTAGGGGAGAGTGATTCCATCCGTGGTTGGGATTTTAAACTAAATCTATTTTCAGTGAATATTACGGCAATCATAGGAACTGTAATTGCAGTTAGCATTAGTCTCTAAATCGAGTTATTACTCATAGTGTAATAGAGAAACACTGATCCACTCCCCCAATGCCAAATATGCCATGAAGACAATTGGTATCTCCGTGGTGCAACCTGTCCAAAAACTCGCTTGGCACGCATGTCATGCCGTGGCTAAGCTTACCATAGATGTAATTTACCTAAATAGTTATGTAGCGTACGTCTGTCTTCACGCCTGTATTCCCCCTACGTATCTCGGTCTATACCGTCAAAAGAATTTCAAAATGATAGCGTCTGCCACCACCCGTTTAATACGTACGGGAACGAGGGTTTTTGATGGGGAGATAATTGTGTGACAAGAAGTGTGGGAAGAAGGGATAGGAAAGTATATGCGATGGAGTGTATGTTATGTAAGATGTGTATACAGTGAGACAAAGAATGGTAATAATATAACCTGAGATTTGAATGAAGACTATCCTTATAAGATGTCGATCTTTTACTGAGCACGTTCATACAGACAAACTAAGTTTGTCAATAGATTGCTATTAATAAGATGAAAACATACTCAGATTCACAAGGAACTTTTTAAAAGCTTATCTTACTGGCACAAATTCACAAAAGATAAAAACATATTCCGCTCGCACACGGGGCTTCCGGGAAACCATTCCACGAACTAAACAATTATAAAACAAAAATTCAATACAAATGTGAGCACCAACCTATAAGTTTCATCATACTCGACTTTAAACTCATCTCGAGTAATACATCACTACTTATAGTTAGTTACCTTGTCACGACCTCCAGGCTGAGAAGATCCTAAACGAAAGCCCCAAACTATAAAAAGAGCAACTCCTTCAGGGTGTCTCCTTCTGCCCTTCTTAGTTGAAGGTCGGGTGTTTGAACCTAGGTCACCCAAAGAAGGTTAAGGCAAGGGGTGAAGCTGACGTGTTTTAAAGTGACTGTATACGCATTTCTTGGCGGAAATATTCTTATACAGACTATTGTGTGGCAATAAAATGTGATCCATAAAACCAAGAAATGTAGAAATATAGTGTAAAAATTTATATAAAAGTTATAACTATAGCTATAACTAAATTATCCTTATATAATCAAAACATTCAGATTAGCATAATTCTTCAAACTGGTGCTTCATTAGCAGACTTTAAATCAAATTAAGGGTTCTTGGTAAAATAAATACTCGTGGTTAAAGGTATATAAAAAAGCAAAAGTTCGGGCATTTTCAACATATATAACTCCAGCTCCCGGGGCTTCAGGGCATAAAAAAGGCAGCTTCTCCTCCTAACAGCTTCCAGTGAACACTGGGAATACTGCTGCATCTTCGTCTCGCGCACAGGAAGGAAATATTCGTATACATAGATGGCGTGGAAATCAAATGCGACATGAGAAACCCGTAGACTTTATACTCCCTGAAGATAAGACTCGTAAATGCACATATTCAGGGACATCCACTACAATAACATAAAACGATGGTAATGTTTCCTGTTGACAGTAACAAATAGCTGTAAGTCAGCTGATCTAAACTGTAAATAAAATTGCATATCAACACGTAATGCGCAGTTGCCACATATGGCTAAATCTTACGATATTCAGTAGACAGAATGGAAAAAAAAGACAGACTATAGTGCCATCCATGTTTGGAATTTTAAACTGAAGTCATTTGGGTGAACATTACTGTAATAATAGTAATCATAAATATAATTTCCATAATCAGTCGGTAAACATCACTAATTCTCATAGTGTAATTATATGAAAAGAGAGAGAGTGTATGAGTGACGGGAATTACAAATTCTATCC
>NW_028234438.1:11784329-11791829 GCF_977035675.1 Penaeus japonicus | reverse complement strand
TAGTCAGCAGCACGCAGCTAAGGACCAGGAAATTGCAGAATTGAAGGGAAACTCGTTAGGACTTGAGGAGAATCAGATTAAAGAACTTTGAACAACCCGATAAAGGAAATTGCTGAATCGAAAGCAAAAAATAGCATCTTAGGAGGACGATACCAAAATCACAATCTGGATCAAACCTTTAGTCCCAGGCGACCCCTACTAGGGATTTAGCCTGTGTTTATTGGCATGCTCATAAGGGGCAGGATCATCCTTCCGCCGGGCGGTCTCTCTAGCAGAATGGCGAGGACCATGGGAAGAGTTACTGTCTCCAACAATTTCGTAGAGAGGCCCTCGGGAAGCGAGGGAGACGGAGGAGGGCCACCCCTCCCAAAAAAAGAAAATAAAAACGGGCGGACCAAGGCATTTCCTAAACCCCCATAAAACGTACTCCACGCGTTAATACCATTATACAATGGAAATGTCTCGAAGTCTTAGATCAAAATTAAAACTCCCTTAGAATTATTAGCTCGTCCTATGCTCCCGATATTATTATTCTCCAAGAAAGCATTCAAACGACCAAGTCTCTGGGACCGAGGCGTATCGCTGAGAAAAACTACCATTTGTGTAGAAATACACGAGAGGGAAGGGGTGGAGGCGGGGTCGCCATGTAACATCCACCAGAACCTTCCCTTTCACGGAAGTGACAATTTAATTTACTTTGGGAACACGTCGGATGCAAAGTAAAATTCAATAAACGTATCTGACTATATTGCTCAGCTTATTTGTCCACCTGATAACTGGTAATCTATGATGAGCTTTTTGCTCTCAGGACAATTGCCAAACAATAAATTAATTTTAGGTTGATAGCACGATATCTTACTTTATGGGGTTTCCTGCGGGTGTGGATGGTAGAGGTGTGCAAGTAGTTAAGTTGATCAATGACTTGATCTGGTTCCTTCTAATAACGATGGTAGTCCGACCGCGAAATCCATAACCCCCCCACCCCCCCCCCCCCCCCCCCCCCCCCCCCCCCCCCCCCCCCCCCCCCTTCACCACCCCCCACCCCTTTGGACGATAATACCGGTAATTTGAGCTTTATTGACCTTCACTGGTCTCTTCAACACTAGCAGCCAAGTGCCTGTGGCACACTATTGCCGACTTCGTTGGAAGGAAGCGATCACCTTCCTATTTGTATTAAATATTCATGCGGACACCACTGAGAACTGCCTTCAGCACCCAAATTTAAACGTAAGAAAAAGCAGATTGGGGTCGCCTTCACAAGGAGCGTCAAGCTCGAAGGTTGTTGGAGAAACCAATGATGATAAAGTAAGACAATGTTCAAAATTGTATTATAAATGCAGCAAAGAGGCAACCATACCTAAGACTTCGGACAGATAGCGTTAAGCATAGGAGTTCCATGAGTGGACACCAGGATTGCCGCAGGGCGCTGGCGATAATCGTTGAATCGAAATAGGGCCTACAGGCTTTTTCCACTATAATACATCACAAACGAGAACTTTTCGCAATTACAAACAGCGGCGAGCTAGGGCTCGAAGATACAATCAGACAAGCCAAAAGAGACTCCTGGCGAAGCTTTTGTCTCTACGATTTAACAGCAATACCAGCAACTGCAGAGGTTTGGTCCACTGTCACCAAAATCAATAAAAAAAAACATGAATAAAAAATAAAGGAACATCATTCATGAGGGAAATGAATATGATTCACCTTAGAGACATTGCTACATAATCTCCAGGCAGTTCTCTTATAACAAGCAGCTCGGAAAAACTACCTGATCCTGCTTTCCTGACCACCAAGGAAGCATCCAAGCTGCAACAATTCACTTTGCACAAGAGATGACCCTTTATTACAAGAAAGACCTTACAATGACCGGATGTCGAGCCCTAGAGCCTGTAGAGGAACATCCCAGGCAGTGAGACTTCGATATGAGATGATGAAGCATCTTAATCATGATGACATGATTAAGTTGCTAGAAGTGTACAATGATATTTTGGAAAAGCCAAGACTTTTTCAAATTCATGGCACCTTCGCCCACATCATTCCATATTGAAAGGAGGAGGAGGAAATCCAGATCGCCATATCTTACCGCCCCATGAGTTGACAAGTTGCTTATGGCAAGGTCATGGAATACAATTGTTAATAGTAGGCTAATTGCATTTTATAAACACCAGGAATGTTACTAGTTGACGAACCGGTGCGGCTTCGAAAACCGAGCCAAACTCTCGATCAGCTCGTAAAAAACTGGAAAGTCAGATTCATGAGCATTCTGCCAAAAAGCATTTTTTGATAATCAGTATTTTTAGATATAGAAAAAGCCTACGGACATGAACATGGCCTACTCAGGAAACGTTATGCTTTTGGATTACGTAGAACTTGCTTGTTTATCCAAATTTCAATTTCTGACAGAACGTTTTCTGTCATAATTTTCTGACAATGCACTTTCTCGGAAACAACAATTTTTTGTCCAGGCAAACGGAGAGTCCCACAAGGAAGTGTCTTGTCCCCAACGTTATTTTATGTATTATAAATCGACATTTTACATCTCCACCTCGGAATCAAATACTCTCTGTATGCGTTGACTGTGCATTATGGCACTCCAGCAGTAATGCAGAGTTCTCGGGCCAAATCAGATCCAATTGCATGGATATGATTCCAAACTGGGGCATCCAGTGGGGTTTAAGTTTTCCATAAGAAAGAGTATTGGGGGTGGTCTTTACCCATAGGAGAAAGACCACATCAGTAATCTAGAAACCACCAATACCTATTCAAAATTTGCTAGATTTCTTTGTGGTCAACTCTTTGATAGTAGATTAAATTGGAAAGACCACATTGGTCAGTTAAAGAATAGATGTCAAAAGGACTCAGTTTATTAAAGTGCATTTCTGGACACAAATGGGGAGCTGATAGAAAGGTCTTAACTGATGTTATATCAAATCCTGATTTAGTCTAAAGTAGAATATGGGTCAATCGTTGTAGGGCTCGCAACGAAGCTCAACTCTGAAAGGATTAAAGTGCTGTGCAGAATGCTTGTTTGCGTGTGTGTCTTGGAGCCCTTATGTGCACTCGCACCGAGTGGCCAAGAGGTAGAGTCGGGGAGTACCTACTCCCGTCTTAAGACGCGGCCAGCTAGCGCTGGCTTATGCGCCAAAGGTAGCCCGGCAGCCCAACATTCCCAACAGGGGATGTTTGCGCCGGCAGGTAGGGCCCATGCACGCGGCGAAAGCTCTGTGCAATAGACTCGATTGACCTCACAACTTAAAGTCGGATATAGATCTCTCTACCATCGATACCTGGTTCAGTCAAATATAGCACAGTGGAAGACACCCAAGTTTCCCACCGTAGTTGAACTGGCTACCAGCAGGCCAAAGCCACGGTGCCGGAGGTGGAGGTACGCCAGCGGTTCAGAGAGATCCTAATTAAACATCTTTCCTTTTTTCATTTATATACCGACGGGTCCAAGACAGACGAGTGTGTGGGAGCGGGTGTATGGTCGACTGAATGCCAGTTGAGATTCAGATTCAGACCCACGATAGAATAGTAATTTTTTCAGAATCGTTAAGTTCACTTAAAGCCATTAAATCCTTAGAAACCACTAAAACTGAAATACAGGGTAATATCATTCGTAAATTACATAGTGCCAATAAATCAATCAAGCTGATATGAGTACCCGGACACTCAGGTATCCATGGCAATGAACAGGCTGACAAATCAGCCGGGTCGACTGGTGATGTGGAGCCTGGCATTGTCCGCACAGAATTCAGGTGTTCTGTCTCTTTTATAAAAGCAAAAATCCATTCCTGTGGCAAAGTGAGTGTCCCAGCCTCCCAATCAATATAAAAAAAAAAACCCAAAACAAAGAAGAAATTAAAATGTGGGACATCAGTCACAAAAAAGACAGAAGGGAGGAGGTGGTGTTGGCCCGCTTGGATAAATTACATAAAAATATATATATGTATATATACTTAAAAACTATTATATATTATATAGTATATGAATATATTATATATATAATATATTATACATCTATATATATATATATATCATTTATATTATATATATATATATATACATTCCATCTTTAGTATATAGATATATATATAGTATATATATATATGTATATATATATTTATATATATACACATACATATATATAGATGTAGATATATATATATATATATATATATATATATATATATTCTATATATATAATATGTATATATATTTTATGACATATTATTATTATATATATATATATAATATATATATATATATTATACATATTATATGTATATATATGTATATATTAAATACATATATATATATATATATATATTTTTTAATTATATATATATTATATATATATTATATAAATATTTAAATATATATAAATGTGGTGCGGGCATATAAATATATATATATATATATATATTATATACGTATATATATATATATATATATCATATACTATACAATATAAATATATACTTATATATAATTATATATATATATATAAGTTATATTTATATATATATATATATGCATATATATATATATGATATATATATATATATATAATTATATGCGCGTTATACTATATATTATATAATATGTATATATATATATATATTATTTATGATATATAATATATTATATATTATATACACACATTAATATATATATATGATTTAAATAATACTTACACACACATCACACACACACACACACACACATACGCACACACACACACACATTTATATATATATATATATATATATATATATATAATAATATATATGTATATATGATATATATTATTATATATATATACATCATTCAATATGACATATTATAGATATTTATACATACATTAATCAATACATATAGATATATACGCGCTATATATATATTATATTGTATTTAGATATTATCTATACACAATACACACAGACACAGACCCACTATATATATATATATATATATATCTATATTATTACCATAGTATATATATATATATATATATATATATATATATAAATATTAAATTATATATATATATATATTTATGCACACATAAGGTATAATATTCTATATATACAAGTATATATATCATATTTATATTAATATATTATATATATATATTATTATATACAATATATATATACATATATAAGAGATATTAAATACATATATATGATTTATATATTAATATATATATATATTACTTATTTATATATATTAATATTTTATATATATAAATGTATATTAAATATAAATATAATTATAAGTAATATATATATATATATATATATATTAATATATATATATATACATTGGATAAATTCATGCCATATATATATAATGTTATTATATATTTATTTACATATATATTATATATATAGTATATCTCCTCTTATACTTATATATATAATATATATACATCTAGTTGTATATATTTATATTTATAATGAATATTATATATATATTAATATATTTATTATATACATATATATATATATATATATTATAGACAACTAAACATGAATATTTATTTTTTTATATAATACAAACTCACACACAACACACCACACACACACACATACGCACACACACACACCATTTATATATTATTGATATATATATAATTAATATTATAAGCTATATATATTTTTTATAATAAGATATAGTATCATATGATATCTATTACCATAGATATTATACCAATATATATATATATATATACTATATATAAATATTATTTCATATATATAAATATTATATATTTATATGTATATATATTATACACACACACAACACACACACATATATATATATTATAGATAAAATATATATATATCATATCTATATATATATATATTATATATATATTGATATATAATAGATAATATTCTAATGTATGTTTGCACAACTATATATATCATATATTACATAATTATTATATAGTTATATATATATATATATCATATTTATACATATATATACATATGAAATGTAAATATATATAGATTTTATATGTATATATATAATATTGTATATATATATATATATATATATATATAGTATATATATATATAACTGTATATATATATATTACATCTATATATATGTATATATACATCATATAGTTTTATATATATATACTATAATATGGAATCTAATGCATATCTATTATTCTATAAATATGTATATATATATATTAATATATATATATATATATATATATATATAGTGATGTTAATATATGATAGTTGTTGACGCTCTTTTATTATATCTATCATATGTCTATATCTATTAATATATTGTATTTAAAATATACATATTAAATATATATGTATATATCTAATTATTATATATTCATATATATATAGAATATATACTATATTTTATATATATAATAATATATATACAAAAATACATATTCATTTTATATATATGATATATATATACATATATATATATATATATATATAGTATTTAGATATATATACATATATATTTATATTAATATAAAATATGTTTTTTATATTATGATTGTAGAGAATATATATAGTATAAATAATAATATAATTTAGTAGCTTAGGTATTACGTGCACCTCATATATATATATATATATATATATTAATTATTCATATAGCAAGTATATATAAGAATGATATATATTATATATATATATTATATAATCTATATATATATTATATACTAATTCTTATGAATACACACATTATAATATATATATATATATATATAGTTAGTGCTTCTCTCATAAAACATTATATTAAAACATCGGGGGGGGGAAGTTTAGCTATATATTCATATATATATATTATATTATATATATATATGTAGTATATATATATATTAATATAATAGGTAGAAATATTATATATAGTGTAATATAAATATGTACATATATAAGATATATATGAACATATATATAGTCGAGATTTAGTGTAATTGTGTGTATGGTCGTGTGTTATGTATGTATTATTTTAGATGCAATATATTAGATCTCTCTCTCTCTAGCTATCATATTTAAGTACCATATCTGTATCTAGTATTATATGTAATATAAATATAATGAATCCATATAACCGATATAGATTAGAATGGATATGTATATAGATGTATATATATAATATATATATATGATATATGACAAAATAAATATTCATGATATATAGAAATACGTATGACATATTATATATATTATATATTTATATATATATATGATATATTATATATATAGTATAGGGTATATATAAGATATATTACATATACATATATATGTATATATACATGACACATCCCACAGATATACAATATATATATAATTATATAGGTCATATAGTTGATACTTAGTATATATGGTATATAGTATATATATAATAGTAGTATATATATATAGGTATAATATAGTATATATATATATAATATGATATGATGTATTATATGGAATGATTGATACGAAACATAGAAATAGGATG
>NW_028234438.1:11776829-11781829 GCF_977035675.1 Penaeus japonicus | reverse complement strand
TTCCGATAAGATAACAAGAACAGAGAAGAATGACCTCAGAGCTTCTCCATACGTGTTCAATACATGTTTATCTTGTTTATCTCACATGGGGAAAAAAAAAATATATGTTTGTCAAGTGTAAGAGGGGAGGGAGATGAGGGATGGGGGGGGGCTAGTGGAAAGGGGGGATAGGGGAGGAGGGGAGTGAGGAGAGAATGAGAGAAAAAGGAGAGGGAGAAGAACTAATAAGGAAGATGATTGTAAGGAAGGGGTTTTTTGTATATACATAAGCACTCCTTATATTTCGTTATCTAGGTTTTAATAACCCTATTTTCCTCATTTTCTCTCTCTCCACCTCTGTTTTTCACCTCTCTCTTTCGGTTTCCTTCTTTTCATCATCTTTTCCTCCCTCGCATTGCTCTATAATATATGTTATGTTTTTTTTTTTTTTTCACGGTTTATATGGATTTATAATCGCGGCTTATACGATACTGTCTTTATGTAATTACAAACCTCTGATTATCACCGTGTACTATGTATTTTCTGGCATTTTAATCATGAGAATAGCAATCATTCCCTCGGTTTCATAAAGCTGTCCCTCCCGTGGACTTTTGTTTTGGCTAAGCATATCCTAGTCCTTAAGTAGGGGGCTCATACACAGCGTTCAAAAAAAAAGCGTCAAAATTTTGCTAAATCAAATATTTTGATGCAAAATTTGAAGTGTGTGTAGGGGACGTTTGTGATGTCAAAAAGAGATTTGAAAAGCAAAAAATTTTGATTGATCAAATCCGTTTGATATTTTTTGACGAGTCGTTGACAGTCAAATTTTTGATGCGTGTGTGGGTAGTCCCGTCAAAACATTTTTGGATCAAAAACTTTTCAGGTGACTGAGCGAGGAGACAGGATCGCCCAGTCAGTGAAGAATGGATGGCCGAAGATAAATTTTTTTGATTGAAGTTATTTAGGAGTGTTATCGGAACCTTGGAGTATACTTTGTGTGCACACACACACACACCCATACACAAACACACACATCCTCACAGATCACAGACGTCGACACACACATAGCTATCTATCTATCTATCTATCATCTATATATATCTATCTTATCTATCTATCTCAATCTATCTATCTAGTATATCTAATCTATCTACTATCTATCTATCTATCAATCTATCTATCTATCTATGGTTGGATATATTGGGTAAAAATATATAATGTACGTACATTATGCATATACATAAATATATATAAAACATTTATATAGAATTATATATAGTAAGCTATATATAATTGTATATATATATAGTCATATATATATAGTATATACTTATATATGTATAAAATATATGTTCATGTACATATACGTATATATATGATATATTATAAATATATATTTATATATATATATTAGATATCGTATATATATATATATATATATAAGGTGTGTGTGGTGTTTGTGTGGTGTGTGTGTTGGTGTGGTTTTGTGTGTGTCTGTGTGTGTGGTCTGTGTGTGTGTGTGTGTGTGTGTGTGTGGTGTGTGTGTGTGTGTATGTTGTATGTATATATATATATATAGTTATATATTATATATATAAGATATATGCTGATATAGTAAGTTCAGTATATACATATATATGTATATATATATATATATATATTTATATAATGTAATTATATAGTATATATCTATACATTTATATATCTATGTTATATGATAGTATATATCATATTAATATATATAGATATATATATAATATATATATAGGTATATGAACATATAATATATATATATATAGTATATATAATATATAGGCATATATATATATTTATATATACACAGCATCACACATGATGTTGTATATATATATATACTATATATATATAATATATATATATATATATATTATATATACATAGTACATACATACACACACACACACACACACACACACACACATATATATATATCGGTGGTATATATATAGAATATATATATATAGATATAATGCGTATAAATATTCATCTATATAATACATTTATATATATATAAAATAAAAATAAATATATATTGTGGTTATATTTATATTATAATTATAGGTATATAGTATATATATATATATAGTATATAATATTATATATGGATATACAATCTAGTGCTATGGCCACTGATGCATGCCACATGTCGTAAGGATTTTGACTATAACTGAATTTTGATGGGATATAAAAATTTGCTCTAAACGGGTGTGGGCAATTATGCGTCAAAATCTTTGTTGTCAAAGTGACACTCAAAATTTGAATTGCAAAATTTTACGCTGGGTGTTTGAAGCGTGTAACGGCCCCTTGGGTGGGCAATTATGGCATCCAAAATTTTGTTTGGTTTCAAGTTTCACGTCAAAAATTTGACTGCAAATATTTTGCGCTTTTTTTGAAACGTGTAAGGGACCCTTGGGAATTATGCATCAAAATTTTGTTTCAAAGTTACACGTCAAAAATTTGATGCAAAATTTTTACGCTTTTTTTGAACGTGTACGGGCCCCTTTACGAACATATCACCGACTGAGTAGCCATCAAACCATCCAGTTAAGCGCTCATTATAAATCGAATCCCTTTTTACAAACTACACATTTCCCTATCTTTATTTCACTGTCTTTTTTCAACTTTAAACAACGACGACAACAACGACACTCTGGACACCCTTCAGAAGGACCCAGTTCAGGCTATATCCCCCTCGTTAGAAAATTGTGCCCGGCGTCAATCTCTCTATATGTGTCTTGCAACAACATCAGTTTAAATGCGTTCGCCACAATGCTTTCTCAAAACATTATGGCGAATCCACAGAATAAAGCCCCCCCCCCCAAAAAAAAAAAAAAAAAAAAAAATGCAGGGTTATTTATACTCCACCTCTCTTCCTGTCATCTGGGACGGAATTAGTCTTATCCATCGACTCTTTTTTTATCTCACCTGAATAATGATTCATCTTTTTTTGCCTTTGTCATCTTTATTCCTGCTATGTAGGATATATTAACACAAAACTTTGATTGGTCAAGTGTATCCTTAAAAACTAACCATTTTCTATTGATAAGGTCAAAGCGTTCGACTAAGAAGGGACACTGCATATATATATATATATATATATATATATATATATATATATATATATATATATATATATATTGCTACGCCAGTGGGTCTTTGTCTCTGTGCGAAACATGTGTTAATAATAAAATGATGTAAGCTGGACAAACATGACGCAACGTCTGGGCAAGAGGCGCGGAGGAAGGGGGCCAGGACAGATGCAGTTAGGTGCTGCCCCTGGGAAGACCTCGCGTGTGCCCCTTGTGACCTGATATACTTTGTGTATCCTGTTATAAGATGTATTGTGCAGTGTGATGTGCTGGTTTCCCCCCCCCCCCTGTATTGTGCCATAGAAAAGCGTACGGGTAAATAACTAGTGTAAATAAAGGATAGATGTTTTAGAGTGTATCTATTTCGTGCCCTGCCTCTCCACGTGGCGTTTCCCCTCGTGGTTTTCTTGGGACGCTGTGGTATTCGGTGCCTCTTGGAGCTGTTCTGTGTTCACGACCCTGTGGTTAGCACGCCGTCTGCCTAGCCTGCCTCATGTTGGTGGCAGATAGATGAGGCGGCTGGCATAACATTGGTGTCAGGAGTGGGATCTGTGATAATTGAACAGTGAGACGCACTGATCCATCATGTCGTCCAAAGATAGCAGCCATGAGGGAGAGGAGGATACGAAGGAGGCAGGCACGAGTGAGGTGAAGCCGAGCCAGATGGACCTGATCACTGCCATGCTGACTGGTATGAGGGAGGAAATGGCACAAAGGTCTCGTGAGCAGGAACAGAGGGCAGAAGGGCAGGCAAGGGAGGCAGAGTAACAGTTCTGTCATCATGATGTGCTACAGAGCAATCTCGCATCTGTGAAGATGGAAACTCAGCAGTACACCGACAAGGCCTGCAACAGCGTGAAGAGTGAACTGCTGGAGGAGGTGCAGACTCTGAAAGGCGATGTTCAGGGTCTGAGGGAGGAGGTGAAAGCAGAAAGGCGGCGTCACGAGGTAGCAACGTCGCACGCGGAGAAGGCAGTCGAGGTTCTGGCAACAGATGCCAGAGTGTCAGATTTACTGGGGTCTGCCTGGGGTCCGTGGCAGGGAACCCCCGGGCGTCGCAGCGTCGTGTCGGAGCCGGTGGCCGCTGCAGGAGGCTGGGGACCCATCGGAACCGCTCCCTTGGGTACAGGTGGCGGGAAACTCGGACCCGGTCAACCCGCCTCGTTGCCTCCCTCACCCCCTCCCTTTCCTCCGGGCGTGTTAGTTCACGGCACACGTTCTCCACCCCGCAGACCCTCGGCCTCCAGACATTCTGTGAGGCGTAAGCCAGCTGAGTACGACGGGAAGGTGGCCTGGGAGGCATATATCGCCCAATTTGAAATGCTGGCTTCTGCCCAGGGCTGGAGCCAAGAAGAAAAGGCACTGCAGTTGGTGTAGGATGTGTATATGTAATAGTGAATAAGCTGTATCATTGCAACATGTATAACCAAACTGAAATGTTAACCCTCATAAACAATCTCTTATGTTTTCTTATATGGCCCGCATAGATACCTTACTTTGTTTACATTCACGAGTCAGTCTCCTTACTGGGCCCATGCTGTACACACGTGTATATTGTCGTGCCGTATTTGTGGCGGTTTCTCCCCTTATTAATAAACCAGTGTTAATCACAAAGCAGGTGTATACTTCACAAACTCCTAACAGCTGGTAACAGCGCTAAGGGGCCCCGCGGTGGAAGTGTTGGGGCATCTGCTGCCATCCCAACATGCCTCTTACACCAGCGTGGCGGAGGCTCTGAGACGCCGTTTCGGCCATCACCACCAGGCCGAGGTATATCAGGCCCGCTTGAAGAAGTGGACTCATGAGCGTGGCAAGACCCTGTCCCAGCTGGCGCAGGACGTGGAGGTGCTGGTAAGGAGGTTGTACCCTGTGGCTGCGGAAGAGATGATCGTG
>NW_028234438.1:11761829-11764329 GCF_977035675.1 Penaeus japonicus | reverse complement strand
ATTATTCTCGCTTATTTCCTGTGAATTGTATTCATTTTTGTCATGTTCATATGAAAATGAACAGCTGCCATCATTCTGATCATAACAGGTGTACATCAATACTAAAGTGTTGCTTTAAATGTTGATTTTTGCTGAGATAAAGCCTGAAGAGTGAGTCGTCGCTGTAGTTGCCAGTGGACATACCAGTGCTCCAACCACTGGTAAATTTAGCATTGTATTCTATCATGGGAAGTTGTTCCTGAATACCGATGCGATCTGTTTACCATCATATTTGTAGTTACGAGCGTATTTATTATGGTAAGTGCGTTGATGAATCCAGCCCCGGGATTCTCAGCCGGGGCCTGAGTTCAATTCCCTGTCAGGGAGGTAAAATTTATATATATACATATATATATATATATATATATATATATATATATATATATATATATATGTCTATGTATGTATTTGTATATATACATCATCCATATATCAAAGCAGGAACTTTCCCCGAATCAAAGAGCACAATCCTGCAGGCTGGCCTCGCCATTAACGAGACCGATGGCGGCACGAAATCCTGAAAGCAAGGCCGTGAGCAGGCAGACAAGGGTCGTGGCGAGGGGCATGGCAGAGGGGAGGAGCGAGAAGATCAAGTGGCTCTGGGAAGCTGACGCAAGTGAGGTTATGCTAGCTGTGGGACACATCTATGGTTGCAGGAAAACAGCAGGTACACTTACTCTAAACACGCTGAAGCCCCTGCGTCCTGAACATGTGGAGAAGGCGCTTGTCCACTTGCAGAGGTGAGGATGAGAAGAGGCTTGCTTTTGGCGGCTTTCAAACGTCTACTCGGTTCTTCTATCTTCTTTGTATTTTCAGATGTTTTGTTTTCTTTCCTTCCTTATCTACTATAAATTAATGAATTGATTTTTTATCTGATATGGATTTAGGTTAGAAGGAAAGTTTTCTTTATCCATGGATCTATTTGTTTATGAAATTATTAATTGATTCTTCCTGTCCATTTATTGATTTATAACTATATTTACAGACAGGTGCAAGCATTTCGTGGCGTCATGAAAGTGAAAGATGGAAAATATTGGATTTGCGAAAGTGATCAAGATCAAATCAACTTCAAGGTAAACTGCCAACATCTTTATTCCATACTCATTGAAACATTGTAAAAATCTTTTCTGCACCAGTGCTGAATAAATTAATTGTAATAATTGCCACCTTCACCCCAAACAGGTACAAGAGGGCGGCGATATCATACAGGAGATGTGGCGCTTCACCAACACGCCCCTCGGCTTCGACCAGGCCCCTCTCTGGCGCGCCGTCTTCATGCCTGGCAATGGCAGCGACGGCGACGCCAGCAGTGCCCGCGGACCTTCCCACCTGCAGGAGATCCGGACAAGGTTCCCTCACCAGAGCCATCTTTTCTTGCCCATCCATCACTCCTTCGTGGGCGGCCCGACGATGCCCTTGATCGTCCAGAGGCTCGTGGAGCTCCTCAACGACGTCCTCGCGGGCCGCCCCATCGACGACTCGCGGCAGCTCGGGGTGCTGGTGCCGTCGACGGATATCGACGCAGCCAAACGCAGGATCCGGGAGGAGTTGGAGAGGGACCCGGCGCGTCTGGAGGCCCTGAAGGAGGAGACCCTGGCCTGCGACTCCGAGCCCATCCTGCTGAAGGCGTTTCCGAGGCCCGGGGGAGCCCCTTCCTCCGGCCACGTCCTCAGGGACGTCAGCCCAGCTCTCCTGCAGAAGTTCACTGCCAAGTGCAAGTCCGAGGGTGTCACGTTCAACAGCGGCCTGCAGGCAGTGATCAATACGGCACTGGTGGAGGTGGTGACCGAGGCCGGCCTGCAGCAGGACACCTTCAGCCTCAGCATCAACCTCGCCACCGACCTCCGCCGCTACATGAACAGGAACCCACTGGAGGTGCTGGGCCTGCACGTGCGGCCTACCGTGCACCGCGTGGCCACGCCCGCACGCGTGCGCGACTGCTTCTGGCAATACTGCAGGGCCATGCACGGCCCCCTGTCGGGCCTAATCCGCTCCGGCCTGGCGCTTCAGCAGGAGGTGGTGCGAGAGATGACGCAACGCCCTGTCGACCTGCACCACTTTTACAAGAACCCCCCTCCCGTCGTCAGGGACTACGGCCTCGCCAGTGTAGGCGACCTGACGTCGCTGATCAGGGGAGAGGGCGATCACCTTCAGTTGACGGACATCCTCATGACTTCAGCTTCGCATCGCATTATCTACCCGATGCTTCACCAGATCTACACATTCCGCGGTCTATGTCCTTACTCAGTCGGCTACGACACGTCATACATGAGTCACGATACTGCCTCTTCGATTGCAGATAAGGTATTATCAACAATGGCAGACGTTAGTGAATTTTAACTGAAAAGTCTGAAAAAAAAATCAAGAGGTCTCTCTCTCTCTCTCTCTGTCTCTGTCTCTGTCTCTTTCTCTCTCTCTCTCTCTCTCTCTCTCTCTCTCTCTCTTTCTCTCTCTCTCTCTA
>NW_028234438.1:11751829-11754329 GCF_977035675.1 Penaeus japonicus | reverse complement strand
AAAACAAAAAAAAAAAAAAAAAAAAAAAAAAAAAAAAAAAACGTTGTAGACAAGACTTGGCTGCTGGTGCTTCTCTGGCCAATTACAGATAACCTTGATGAAGCAACAGAATTCTAAATTCACCTTTTGGAATATGTTTAACTACTCTAGCTATTCAATATACCCTTAAAATCTAGACATCTAGACAGAATCCCACCTGTATGCGGAGAGAAAACCTCCTGATGTGTGAAAGGGCGGGACCAGGGAAGCAAAAGTGGTCCTCGTTTTCATTTCCTTGTTTATTCGATCTTCACAGTTAAATTATTGGGAGCTAATTTAGATTTATTTTCTAATTCAGATGAGGGATTATTGGCACTAAATTTTGTATATTAGAATTAAAATTACTATTAATTAATATCATACGTGCAACTTAGTAAGAGTTGTATATCATGGTTAGTTGAAGTGACTGTGAGTATAACATTTAAACGTTTTGAATAACTTTCTGATTATAATAGTTCCGGACGTGTGTGTGTGTGTATATATGTGTGTGTGTATATATATGTGTGTGTGTGTGTGTGTGTGTGTGTGTGTGTGTGTGTATGTATATGTGTATGTGAGATATACCTGATGCAACATAGTGTTACCAGGGTGCTGAGAACGCCTACAATGAGACGAGCTATTTCATTTTACTACTATCACTTCTGTAACATGAACCATGTTTTGAGACTTTTTAATTATGCCGATTGTAATTACTGTACCATTTTTATACCTGTGGATTACATATATTTTTTCACTCGTATTCGATGATCCATACCAAACCAAATTAAGAATTAAAATTATGTCTATTTTACAGGAAAAATACCCTACCATGGCAACACTGAGACGCTTTGAAACATGCAGATGCATGAGGTATGTTTCTCTTTTAATCTTCATATGCACACACACAAACAAACACACACACAAAAAAAAAACACACACATGCACATACACACACACACACACAAACACACATGTACACACCAACACATATACACACATTCACAATATATTTTGCCCATTTGTTTTCAAAATCTGATTAATACGATGAGGTTATTACTAAAGATCAGTCCAAGTTACAATAACAAGCTAAGCTACTTTAAGTGTAATGGTATGTATTCCCTTAATAATTTCATCCTATAGAGACTATAGATAAGCAAACGAAACCACTCAATGCTCTGTTGTAGGTACCGTATTTATACCAATGCCAATACTTATACACCAACACTATTAGTTTGCCACAGTGTCATATAAAACAAAATAGCCTTCATTAAATCATGGATTGTTAATAGTAAAGTGAATGCACTCGTCTGTCAATTGTAAACATCCAGTCGTCACTTTGTTTTTGTCTCAATGAATAGGCCTGAAAATGACAAAACATACAAAAAAAAACAAAAAAAAAAACAAAAACGTGATTTCCCAATTCAAAGAACCAAATATTGCAGTCACCTCGCCTCGGCGTTATCGAGACCGATCGCATCACGAAACCCCACGAGCAACGCCCCGACTAGGCAGACAAGGGGCGTGGCAGGGGGCGTGGTTGAGGGGAGGAGCGAGAGGATCAAATGGCTTTGGGAAGCCGATGCAAGTGAAGTTATGATCGCCGTGGGACACAGCCATGGCAGCAGACAAGTGGGAGGAATCTACACTCTGAACACAGTGAAGCCCCTGCGTCCTGAGCATGTGGAGAGAGCGCTTGTCCACTTGCAGAGGTGAGGATGTGGATTGGCTTCACTTTTCCCCCACCCGATTCTTCTTCGTATTGTACAACTATATGTGTTGACCTTTCCTTTTTCACAGACAGACTCAAGCTCTCCGTGGCGTCATAAAAGTCAAACATGGAAAGTACTGGATCTGTGAAAGTGATCAGGATCAGATTAACTTTGAGGTAAACAATCATCTTCTTTCTATGCCTAATACAACTCTGCGAAATACCATCAGTACTGAAAAACTAAACGCGCGGAATTCCTTTGCCATAATCCTCAATAGTAAATCCATTCAGCAAAGTAACTGCCACCTTCACCCCAAACAGGTACAAGAGGGCGGTGATATCATGCAGGAGATGTGGCGCTTCACCAACATGCCCCTCGGCTTCGACCAGGCCCCTCTCTGGCGCGCCGTCTTCATGCCTGGCAATGGCAGCGACGGCGATGCCAGCAGTGCCCGCGGACCTTCCCACCTGCAGGAGGTCCGGGCAAGGTTCCCTCACCAGAGCCGCCTGGTCTTGCCCGTCCACCACTCCTTCATGGGCGGCCCGACAATGCCCTTGATCGTCCAGAGGCTCGTGGAGCTCCTCAACGACGTCCTCGCGGGCCGCCCCATCGACGACTCGCGGCAGCTCGGGGTGCTGGTGCCGTCGACGGAGATCGACGCAGCCAAACGCAGGATCCGGGAGGAGTTGGGGAGGGACCCGGCGCGTCTGGAGGCCCTGAAGGAGGAGACCCTGGCCTGCGACTCCGAGCCCATCCTGCTGAAGGCGTTTCCG
>NW_028234438.1:11744329-11746829 GCF_977035675.1 Penaeus japonicus | reverse complement strand
AAAGATGACTTAGGCTGTCACATTGGAGCCTCTCAAGGTCCTTGGTGACAAAAGTAGAAAGTTGGGTAAGTCTCTGGCGTCGGTTCAGACGACGAGTCAAAATAAGAATGGAAGCCAGACAGGACGCTCCAACCCTGCTATCCCCACTGCCAAAACAGGCAATAAGCGTCCTCGGCCGGCTACGGACTCGGAGGGCGAGTCTGTAGCCCCGAGTCGTTTCCCCCAATTTATGGTTCCCCCTAAGCCTGAGGGATTCAACAACACTTATCAGATGGTACAGGCTCTGGAAACCCAGAGACAGTGCCGTCTGACGATTAGAATTGCCAGAGCCAATGGCATGATAATCATCCCAAGGGACCAAGCCACCTTCACTTTCCTCCAGGAGACTGACAAGCTTCTGGTTGGGCGGAAGGTGAGCCTGGCGGCCCTGACTTCTGAAGAGAGGAAGTCCAAGATGGTGCTTCTTGGCTTCCCTCTGATGTATGACCTCGAGGTCATCACTGCTCATCCCAAGGTGGCGGGAGCTTCCCGACTTTTCAAAGGGAAGCACCCAACCAGGCAAGTCCTGGTCACTTTGAAGGGAGCCCCAGTTGCGTCCTTGGACCTTGGCAACTGGGGCTCCTACAGCCTCAGGACATATGTCCCAGACCCACTCCATTGCTTCACATGCCAGAAGTACGGACACCACCAGGCTACTTGCTCTGCAAAGCCGAAGTGTGGTGTCTGTAGTCAGGCACACAGCACGGAGGTGTGCCTCAAAGCACACAAAGACGGCAAGCGGGACACCACTGCAAAGTGTCCCAACTGCCACAAAAAGCACCACGCCTGGACTTTGTTCCAGTCCCTCCAGGCAATTATGTCTGGGGGCAGAACAAAGGGGTAAGGGCTCCCCCCCCCTCCTAAGAGGAAGGAAGCACCGCCCAAAACGAAACCACCACCAGACACCTTCAACACAAAGGAGTTTCCGGCTCTGGTGGGTGTTCCAAGACGGAAACAGACCCGGAAGGGGTCTGGGAACACACCAAAGTCCACCCCAAGAGCGGAGAGACAAACTCTGTTTACAGAGAATGACTTGACACTCCTGCTGACGGTAGTCGTCACAGCAGTTGCAACAGCATTGGGAAGGATCAGTGAGGAGACGGAGAAGGCAGTCAAGGTCGCCATGAGGGGCAATGACCCAGACTGTCGCTGCCCTGAAGGAAAGGGATGTAAGGCCCAAGGTCTCTACACCCAATCCAACTCAGGGCGAGATGCCTCTCCCCACAAACACCCAGGGCGAGACTTGTCTCCCCACTCAACCTGCGGCCAAGACCACACTGGCAGAGCCTGATCCCAAACCCCAAAGGGGGAGGAAGCCACAACCATCCAGCGTCAAGGTCAAGGCGACCAAGGGCTCTCCACCTCCCAGGAGACCCAGCCCTTCTAATGGCTCGACCTGTCCCGACGACGGTGACGAGTCCAGTGAGGAAATCACGATCAGTGAGAAACTCACCAAGGAGTTGTCTGACTCCGAAATGTCTGACGTTACCCACACTGGGGCGTCGGACACTGAGACCGCTTATGTTGACGTCGTTGACGACATAGACTTAATGGACTCAGATTAGCACAATGGCTCCTAATCTAAGCATACTGCAGTGGAATATCAACAGCTTTTTCCGGAGGAATGCGCTTCTCCACGCGATCGTGCGATCTCGGAACATTGACATTGTCATGCTGCAGGAGACTCTATCGGGGAACTCTGTTTGCTTCTCGGGATATCATCCCTTTGTGTTGCCCTCTACTGAAGGCACCAGAGGTTTGATTACCCTCGTGAAGTCGACTATCCCCTGATCCTTGATTGCTGATCCTGTGCAGTGTGGAGGTGTCGAACTCCCTGCCGTTGAGATCCATTTAGCTGGGGGTCCCCACAAACTGTACAATGTGTACAGCAGGCCAACCTGTAGGAGCTTAGATATTAGTGAAGTCTGTGCTGCTGCGGCACACAAGCCAATTCTCATAGGGGGAGACTTCAGTGCCCACCACCCCATCCTGGCTCCCACGCGGAGCCAGGATGTGTCAGCCTGTCACATAGCCGCGGTGCTTGAGTCATGCCCCGAGATTGTTCTTCTCAACAACCAAGAGCCTATGCACATTGGCAGGGGGGTCCTTGACCTTACCTTTGTCACCTCGGCCCTGGTCGAGAGAATTAGTTGGTCTGTGGACAACACTGCCACGAGCGATTACTATGGGATAGTCACCACCATCTTGGATGCTGGCCCAGCACCCGTGCCCCAGCACAATCCTCGATGGAAGGTGGACAGGGCCAACTGAAAAGCTTTCCAGAAGGCCCTGGCTAGGTGCCTCAGAACCAGTGAATTCTCACTTAATGATAATGTAGATACACTTGAGACCAGACTAGTTAATGCCATAGACGAGGCAGTCTCAGAGACCATTCCCAAAACTCGTCCGTGGTCCAGGTGTTTCAAAGACGCCAATGATGAAATTAAGGAGGTCAACCACA
>NW_028234438.1:11729329-11739329 GCF_977035675.1 Penaeus japonicus | reverse complement strand
CCCTTCCAAGTTCCTTCCATTATGACTAGCCCTCCGGTCCGCTCCAGGTTACCTGTTCCTGGGGCCTCAAACCCATCTTCCCTCGTATCAAAGTGGTTTCCATTAGGAGGGAAGCCCCATTGACTACATTTTCCACGCTGGAATTGGAGAAAAGCTGAATATACGTGATGGGCAAAGGGGAGAGAAGGATGGATGTTGCATGGTTAAGGATAGGATATATTCCTCGTCCTGCTCTAAATCAAAATTCCGAGTCAATCGTCAAATACATCTAAATTCAAAGAAACCCATCATGTCTCATACCTGATTTAACAAATGCAACCCAATCTTGCAGCCTGGCCTCGACGCTAGGGAGACCAACGGCGACGCAAAATGCTGCAAGCAATGCTTCGAAGGCAACAGACAGAAGCCGGACAGAGGACGCGGCGAGGGGCGTGGCAGGAGAAAGAATCAAATGGCTCTGGGAAGCCGATGCAAGTGAGGTTATGATCGCCGTGGGACACACCTATGCCTGCAGGATAGCAGGGGGCATTTTAACGCTGAACACAGTGAAGCCCCTGCGTCCTGAGCATGTGGAGAGAGCGCTTGTCCACTTGCAGAGGTGAGGATGTGGCTTGGCTTCACTTTTTCCACACCCGATTCTTCTTCGTATTGTACAACTATATGTGTTGACCTTTCCTTTTTCACAGACAGACTCAAGCTCTCCGTGGCGTCATAAAGGTCAAAGACGGAAAGTACTGGATCTGTGAAAGTGATCAGGATCAAATTAACTTTGAGGTAAACAATCATCTTCTGTCTATGCCTAATACAACTCTGCGAAATGCCATCAGTACTGAAAAACTAAACCACGCGGAATTCCTTTGCCATAATCCTCAACAGTAACTGCCATCTTCACCCACAAACAGGTACAAGAGGGCGGCGACTTCATGCAGGAGATGTGGCGCTTCACCAACACGCCCCTCGGCTTCGACCAGGCCCCTCTCTGGCGCGCCGTCTTCATGCCTGGCAATGGCAGCGACGGCGACGCCAGCAGTGCCCGCGGACCTTCCCACCTGCAGGAGGTCCGGGCAAGGTTCCCTCACCAGAGCCGCCTGGCCTTGCCCATCCACCACTCCTTCGTGGGCGGCCCGACGATGCCCTTGATCACCCAGAGGCTCGTGGAGCTCCTCAACGACGTCCTCGCGGGCCGCCCCATCGACGACTCGCGGCAGCTCGGGGTGCTGGTGCCGTCGACGGAGATCGACGCAGCCAAACGCAGGATCCGGGAGGAGTTGGAGAGGGACCCGGCGCGTCTGGAGGCCCTGAAGGAGGAGACCCTGGCCTGCGACTCCGAGCCCATCCTGCTGAAGGCGTTTCCGAGGCCCGGGGGCGCCCCTTCCTCTGGCCACGTCTTTAGGGACGTCAACCCAGCTCTCCTGCAGAAGTTCACTGCCAAGTGCAAGTCCGAGGGTGTCACGTTCAACAGCGGCCTGCAGGCAGTGATCAATACGGCACTGGTGGAGGTGGTGACCGAGGCCGGCCTTCAGCAGGACACCTTCAGCCTCAGCATCAACCTCGCCACCGACCTCCGCCGCTACATGAACAGGAACCCACTGGAGGTGCTGGGCCTGCACGTGCGGCCCACTGTGCACCGCGTGGCCACGCCCGCACGCGTGCGCGACTGCTTCTGGCAATACTGCAGGGCCATGCACGGCCCCCTGTCGGGCCTAATCCGCTCCGGCCTGGCGCTTCAGCAGGAGGTGGTGCGAGAGATGACGCAACGCCCTGTCGACCCGCACCGCTACTTTGCGACGCCTCCGCCCGTCCTCAGGGACTACGGCCTCACTAACGTGGGTGACCTGACCTCATTGATCAGGGGAGAGGGCGATCACCTTCAGTTGACGGACATCCTTATGGCTTCAGCTGCGCACCGCTTCCTCTACCCGATGCTTCATCAGATCTACACATTCCGCGGTCGATGTCCTTATTCCATCAGCTATGACACCTCCTACATGACTCACGATACTGCCAATATTATTGCAGATAAGATACTAACACTAATAGTTGATGTTAGTAAATAACCGACGCTCTCTCTCTCTTCTCTTCTCTCTCTCTCTCTTTTCTCTCACTCTCTCTCTCTCTCTTTTCTCTCACTCTCTCTCTCTCTTTTCTCTCTCTCTCTCTCTCTCTCTCTGTCTCTCTCTCTCTCTGTCTCTGTCTCTCTCTCTCTCTCTCTCTCTCTCTCTCTCTCTCTCTCTCTCTCTCTCTCTCTCTCTCTCTCTCTCTCTCTCTCTCTCTCTCTCTCTCTCTCTCTCTCTCTCTCTCTCTCCCTCTCTCCCTCCTTTTTTCCCTCCTCTTCAGTGTATTGCTACTTTAACCACTTCCATTTATTCTATGACGAGCGGTAATGTTATAAATGACAACCGTGATTGATGTTTTGTTTTGTTATGTCTTCTCAGACGAGCGGTACCGTGTAGAAATACCAGCGATGTATAATTAATATCAATATCATTTTTTGTCAGTTCTCGAGATTCTTCATAACTCATATTCTAAAGAAAAATCAGGAAGAAAAATTGATGTTTCTACATCATTTTTCTTTCTGATTTTTCTACAGTGCAAGTCTATTTTAGGAATTCACAGACTTTGATCTTTTAATATCTTTCTCTAATTAATGAATTATCATAATCTAATTAATGAATTATCTTAATTCTATTCTTGTATATCGTATTTATCACCGTGTATTTATTTGTTTCCTTTTATGACTGCAGTAAAGCTTAAATATTTTATGATCCTGTGTCTTTGTTGTCCTACATTATGTTTCATTTAGTAAACAACAATGAAATGATTTATAACTTTTAACATATATATAGTATTATCATTGTATGTGTGTGTGTGTGTGTGTGTGTGTGTACAGTGCATTTCCAAACTAAAATTCACTGGGCGACATACCTTAGATACCCAAGAGTTTAACAATACAATAGACATTTCTAATCTTGTCCATTTTTTTTTTCTACAAAGAGTCGCGTGTTTTCCATGCTTCCTACATACCTCATCTAAATAAATGAATAAAAAAAATCTGACAACGGCCATATACATATGTATATATATATATATATATATATATATATATATATATATATATATATATATATATACATATATATATATATATATATATATATATATATATATATATATATATATATATATATATACATATATATGTATATATATATACATATCTATATTTATCTATATCTATATCTATCTATTTATCTCTATATATATATCTCTTTATATCTCTATCTATATATATATCGTATATATATCTCTATATATATATATATATATATATTATATAATATATATATATATATATATATATATATATATATTCATATCTATATTTATATATATATATATCTATATATATATATATATCTATATCTATATCTATATCTATATCTATATATATATCTATATCTATATCTATATATATATATATATATATATCTCTCTCTCTCTCTCTCTCTCTCTCTCTCTCTATCTCTCTCTCTCTCTATATATATATATATATATATATATATATATATATATATATATATATATATATATATATATATATATATATATATATATATATATATATATATATATATGACTGACTTGCAAAACACTCTTCCGTGTTGATAAATGGCAGATAAACCCACTATACACAAAACAGATTTAATGATGAGGCATGGGAAATGCTATCTCTGCTTAGTGACAGGAAGATTACATATGCATCATTACCTTCCTGTCCATAAGTTGGGAAATCTGTGCTTATCTCCTCACCTCTTACATTTCACACGATATTTTTTTTTTTTTCGTAGCATTCAAGGTCTTCCTTTATTACATCGTGTGATTATTTATCTGCCATAAATGATACGACTCCCTTGCTTCTAAGCTTGGCTACAGCCTAGGCATTTTCCTTTGCTTTTTATGATTGATTTTGATTTTTTATGAATATTTTTTTCATGTCATACTTCACACAAACCATGTTGCGAAGTTTCGTATGTAATGCTGAAGTTTTGTAATTACTTCATTTACATATATTACATTACTTCTACGACAAGGAAGTAATGTAATATATGACAAGAATTCCTCTTATATCATTATACAAATCATACCAGTTTTAAAAAGTTATCTAAGTGGTAGACTATGTTCCACAGTGCAACCTTGCCTTTTTCTCTCTCACTATATACTAATCCACTCAAACTTCACGATAGAAACTTCAAATAGAAACCTATGTATTGCTGATTCATAACCTCAGATAACAGGAAGTTAATTACATAAAACATGGAGGGAAAAAGAATCATTGAGGTTAATTAATTAAGGTAAAGCGACCATAGTTCGTTTAACTTTAATTCCTTTAAGTCATGTCTATTGTCTTTCCCTTTTTAACTCATCTTAACTAGACTTGTGTCATGTTTTTATTTACATAGAAAAAGAAAATAAAAACCAGGAAAATTCCGCCGACATTGATACATTTTTAGCCCCATTCTTACAGTCACCTCTAGTTATCTTGTTATATATATACATTAGGATCTATATTTATAAAACATAGTTATAAATTGTCTCTTCTGTGAAGATGACAACAACATGTTTGTCCTTCATACATCAACCATGTGGTTAATGTATGAGCCTAAGTTAAATTAGGCTGGCTTCTTGATTTAACACGCAGCTCGGCAAGTTGGTCACTAAGCCTCTGTTCTCCCTCCCTCCTCTCTCTCTCTCTTCTCTCTCTCTCTCTCTCTCGCTCTCTCTCTCTCTTTCCCTCTCTCGCTCTCTCTCTTTCCCTCTCTCGCTCTCTCTCTCTCTCTCTCTCTCTCTCTCTCTCTCTCTCTCTCTCTATATATATATATATATATATATATATATATATATATATATATATATATATATATATATCCCTCTCCCTCTCTCGCTCTCTCTCTTTCTCTCTCTCACACTCTCTCTCTCTCGCTCTCTCTCCCTCTCTCTCGCTCTCTCTCTCTCTCTCTCTCTCCCTCTCTCTCGCTCTCTCTCTCTGAAAGCACTGCACTCTGTACGATGCTGTGAGAGTTATATAGAATGCTATATAAGATATTCAATACAGAAGTAAAACAAATATAGATATTATATGAAGAGTGCGAGACAATCGCCGGGTCAAGTTAGGTCAACTTTGATTGACAGCTAATTTGCTAATGCTTGCCATCCCACAGACCTACACCTTCATAATGAGCTTATTGCCATGCCCCGTACATTCCAGCCCACCTTCCCGAGTGGGGACAAGATTCGGGGGACGGCGGATGCGAAGCCTTCCCATATAAACAGGAAGTTTGGAACATACCGATAGACCGGGAATCGACGACGCTACCGTCGACACCTGATTTCCCTGCCTGTTCATATGTGTTGTTATATTGTTTATTGCTGTGACCATTGTGCTGTAGTGAATATATCTATCGTGCACCATAACGGCAGACTAACTGCGTTATGGAATAAACCTGTAACGTTCAAATCCTGTGTCTAGCATCACTACCTATTTTGTGCTAGGTTTCCAGTTACGACAGACTAAGACAACCCTCACAACTGATGGCAGCGGTGTAACCCTCACAACGGGTGCCACGTATCGGACTCACAACTCCGAAGAAGAACCCGCTACACCGAACGTTACCATAGATATCGAGAGGATCCGCGGAAGTTCCTGCCCGCCCGCCCACCCTGTTCTACCGCCACCCTCACAGAATAATGTTAGCCAGGGTCATGCTCGCCTCCTATTTTCTTTAAAAAATCGTGGACCGCTCGCCACGTACTTTCATTTTTTTTTCACTCTCACGTGATCACAACAGTAAATACAATGCGTCAGGCAGGAAAATCAAGGTAAGTCAGTGGAAGCATTGTCCCCCGTGTCTCAATTTCACCCTATTTTTCTTCGACTTTTTTCCTCTCTTAATAACCCTTTTTTCTCCCTCAGATTTTTTTTTCGTTTTTTACCAATGTGTATGTAACAAAAGGTATCTAATTCCCGAATTTCCTTTTTATCGATATTTTTTTATGTTTGTTTAATTGCATAATTCTTTTTCCAAATATTTCTTATGATTATTTCTTTTTCAGACATTTATTTCAAAGTATGTGATTCTTATTAATTCATATTAATTAGTTGCAATCTCATCTCATTCTCAATTAGTTCGTCATTTTTCATGTATCATATACATTTTGCACTTGCTGCGAAGTAACTGTCCGATTGCAGATTGAACGGGGTAATGTCAATTCGGATCAGTTCCTCATTTTATCATTACCATTTGCATATCTCAAGTGCGAATATTTCATAATTTACGAGATTGATTTTACTGTACCAGCTAAAAATTATGAAACTATTAACAATATCTTAATTTCAGTAACGTTTAATTTTTCTTTCTTTTCTTTAACATCGTCTGTGTTTTACTAAGAATATTTATATGTATATTTGGAATTACTTTAAAAGAATCTTTACTGGGTCACTTGGCTAGGTCATTTCGTACTCTAGCAGGTCAATCGCGGTCTTTCAGGACCTCACTAGAGTAAATTGTTACATTGCGATGATCAGACTTGTCCATCAAGTCAAACGCGTTAAGTAAACAATTTATTATATATACTTTTTATGATATATTGTTACATGTTTTATTTTATTCTTTATAACGTTTTTTTGTTACTTAGTGAATTGCTTTATCTATTCGCGTATTTATATTCTACCTTCATCTTTATTATTTTATCATAATAAGTTATCGTTTCATTGTAAGTAATATAACGTAAATGGCGATACCACTATTTTGTTAAATCAATCATTTTACTTATTCTTATATCATTTATTACCTTTTGCGTAATGCACACACGCGTAACTCACTATAGATACACCATCTACCCTTCGCTCTTTTGCATTAACTGTTCTTATCTTTCTGTTCACAAAAACACTTCGACACTACAGATAGATTGTCATGGCATAAAACGAATATTCATAACCCGGTAGGACGACGTGTGCCACCCATGATGATTCTTTTATGGCCCTTGTTTTGTTGTACACTAAGTGGATAGTTATTCGCACATTTCTCGCCTAAAGTGTTTTTCTACTAATCCCTCCTTTCCTAATTACCTATCTGATTGATTGTTATGTTGATGACTAATAAACTCGATATTGATAATGCTTCTGGATTTCGTTTTAACTTTCATGCACTCATTCATTATTTTTACCAGTCTTGGCTTTGCAGCATTTCCTCTGTTAAGAAAATTAACCACTTTGAGGACAAGATTCGGTTTTTCATCCCATTTACCCAGCCTCGGCCTACCACAGCCCACCTCCACGAGGATGAGACTCAAGTGCTTCTTTCATTAATCTCTACGACCGCCAAATCGGTCATTTAATTTATAGTTATTCCGGGCCTGCCCCGATGTTTGGCTGAGAGAGCCACGACGGTCTCACGAGAAGACGTCTGAAGTATCGACCTATAATACAGTCCTCTGAGAAGTAGCGCGAGCACGGTTACTTTCCGCCCGGCACAGCTCCGGCAGTTTTTCGGCTAACAGAGCCATAAGTATTGCTCCCTGCAGCAAATTGGCCCAGCGTATGGTCACGATAAGAAGAGATACCGCCAGCACGGTGACGTTTTTCGGCCAAGCAGCTGAACGCCTCCCTTGGAGAACTAATTCTCGGATAAGGTGAACCATAACATGGTCACATTAGTAAATACTGATATATGGAACTTTCACGTGTTAATGATAAGTTTTAATTCTTTTACTTTCAGATTTCTTAGAATGTCGCACATGAGCAGTGAATTCCTTTTGTTTTGTGATTCTATTTCTTCTTAAATTGAATTTTAACTTCCCTTCTTATTCCAGGCCTCTCATCACAATTCAAAACATCATGTGCGTTCTCTGAAATCCGACTTGTTATACCCATATCTACTCTATATGTAGTATACTTACTCTTCATTTTTCAGAATTACTATAGCCAAGGTCACGTTAATTTAATTATCTGGACATTGTATTGCAATATGTTTCCATCTTCCCTGCATATGTTCAATAATTTTTTTTATCAAGTTTATTCCAGCAACATATTCCGATGTTACAATCATTGCAATGGAATCCATGTCTCCCTTAGTACTCTTTAACAGAAATGCAGAGATTGATTATCATCTTATTACTTACTTGACCCATTCTGCGCCGCAATCTACGTATTCCCTGTCAAATGTGTCGGTTAAACTACGTGCCGTATCATCTGTCGACGTGACGCAGAGAGGAACAAACAAGTTAAGTTAATCATCATTACTTCAGCTAAGTCTAAATAATATTTCTACCTCCAACCCTACTATTTTGGCACTGCCAATCATCATTGCAATTGTTATGTATGCATCGGGCACTACTCTGTGACTTCATTCCAGGTCTACAAGTTGAAGATGATTCCATCAGAACGGCTAGGCAAACCAGCCTTGTCAACCCTGATGTCCCGACGCCGCCGTCTTGAGGACCAGCACACCTTCGCAACCGCGTGGGTTTCGTTGCACAATCAAGATGTTTGTCTACTCGGGGTGTTGAATCTTCATATTACGGTGAAACAGAGATATAGTAAACGCGTATACTATTTCTCTTATTCCTTGTTTTGAGCTTTTGCTCATGCATGCCCAGTATTTTGATGCTATATATCTTTGCAAGTCGAGGACGACTTGGTCAGTAGGTGACCAAGCATTGTGAGTTATAAAGAAAGCTATATAAGATATCCAATACAGAAGTAAAACAAATATAGATATTATATGAAGAGTGCAAGACAATCGCTGGGTCAGGTTAGGTCAACTTTGATTGACAGCTAATTTGCTAATGCTTGCCATCCCACAGACCTACACCTTCATGATGAGCTTATTGCCACGCCCCATACATTCCAGACTGCCTTCTTGAGTGGAGACAAGATTCAGAGGACAGCGGATGCGAAGCCTTCCCATATAAACAGGAAGTTTGGAACATACCGATAGACCGGGAATCAACTACGCTACCATCGACACTTGATTTCCCTGTCTGTTCATACGTGTTGTCATATTGTTTATTGCTGTGACCATTGTGCTGTAGTGAATATATCTATTGTGCACCATAACGGCAGACTATCCGCGTTATGGAATAAACCTGTAATGTTCCAACCCTGTGTCTGGCATCACTACCTATTTTGTGCTGGGATTCCAGACTAAGACAAACCTCACAGATGCATTACTTGTAACACCGTACCTGAGAACAACTGATTAAGTTCTGTTGTCCAAGATATATATAAATGTATATGCATCTCCACCATTTATCTTAAGCTTTCTTTGCTATATTTATAGTCATATTGTTATTATTATTTTTACTATTAGTCTCAATGTATTCATATAGCTGTACTAATTATTTTAGTCCTAATGTCTTTGTTCAAGTCTATAGATATCTATATCTACGTTTCATGCAGACCGCCCGAGCGCGTCTCGCAATCTTCTGTTGTGTCCAAAACATTTCCCTGTGGAAGCATTCTCGCCTAGACTACACATCCCAGGTGAGCCTACGGGCCAGAATATAAACGCTCCCCTTGGTGAATCTCTCCAGACAAGGAACACCAGGGGCATACTCAACAACTCTGTAGTATAGCTGCCAAGAATAAATCCTGTTAACCTGAATCTTTGTCTGGAATTCTCCTCGCTACCAAAGTGTCAACCTGACACCCCAACCTGAACGAGACTCTGTCAAGAAACGCCTGCTGACCGCACCTGTAGGCCACTTACACTCCCTCTCTCTTGCTCTCTCTTTCATTCTCTCTCTCTCTCTTTCTCTCTCTCTCTCTCTTTCTCTCTCCCTCTCTCTCGCTCTCTCTTTCTCTTTCATTCTCCCTCCCTCCTCTCTCTCTCGCTCTCTCTCTCTTTCATTCTCTCTCTTTCTCTCTCTCTCTCTCCCTCTCTCTCGCTCTCCCTCTCTTTCATTCTCTCTTTCTCTCTCTCTCTCGCTCTCTCTCTCTTTC
>NW_028234438.1:11706829-11709329 GCF_977035675.1 Penaeus japonicus | reverse complement strand
GCTTTGATTGTGGTTGAGAAATGTGATATATGATCCCGAGAGAGATTTGATTCTGTATCTATAATGAATCGAAATGATAAACACTTCGGAGAACCAGTTACCTTTATTATCCCGAACGTCGCGCCATTTTTTCTTGTTTATTTTCGTTTCTTTCTCTTCCTCTCTTATTCTATTTTTCTTTAATTCTGTTATTCTTTATTTCGCTTTTTCTCTATCTTTATATCTCTCTCTGCTCTTTATGATTTGATTTCGTACTCTTCTCTTCTTTTATTTCCCTTGTGATGCTTACAAATCGAGATAGAGAGAAAGCGAGAGACAGAGAGAGAGAGAGAGAGAGAGCGAGAGAGAGAGAGAGAGAGAGAGAGAGAGAGAGAGAGAGAGAGAGAGAGAGAGAGAGAGAGAGAGAGAGAGAGAGAGAGAAGAGGGGGGAAAGAGAGAGAGAGAGAAGGAGAGAGAAAGAGAGAGGAGAGAGAGAGATGAGAGAGAGAAGAGAGAGGGAGAGAGAGAGAGAGAGGAGAGAGGAGAGAGAAGAGAGAAGAGAGAGGAGAGAGAGAGAGAGAGAAGAGAGAGATGAGAGAAGAGAGGAGAGAGAAAAGAGATAGAGAGAGAGAGAGAGAGGACGAGAGAGAGGGGGAGAGAGAGAGAGAGAGAGAGAGAGGAGAGAGAGAGAGGAGAGAGAAGAGAGAGAGAGAGAGAGGGGAGAGAGAGAAGGAGGAGAGAGAAGAGAGAAGAGAGAGAGAGAGAAGAGGGTGAGAGAGAGAGAGGAGAGAGAGGGGGAGAGAGAGGAGAGAGAGAAGAAGAGAGAGAGAGAGAGAGAGAGAAGAGGAGAGAGAGAGAGAGAGAGGAGAGAGAGAGAGGAAAGAGAGAGGGGAGAGAGGGGAGAGAGAGGAAGAGAAGAGAGAGAGAGAGAGAGAGAGAGGAGATGAGAAGAGGAGAGAGAGAGAGAGAGGAGAGAGAGAGAGAGAGAGAGAGAGAGAGAGAGAGAGAAGAGAGAGGAGAGGGAGGACAGCGAGTCGAGACAGATAGAGAGAGAGAGAGAGAGCAGAGTGACAGAGAGAGAGAGAGAGAGAGAGAGAGAGAGAGAGAGAGAGATGATGGAGAGAGAGAGGAGAGAGGAGAGAGAGGGAGGGAGTCGAGAGAGAGAGGAGATGAGAGAGGGGGAAGAGAAGAGAGAGAGAGAGAAATGAGGAAGGAAGAGAGAGAGCGAGAGGAGAGGAGAGAAGAATGATGGAGAGAGAGAGGGGAGAGCGAGAGAGAGAGCGAGAGAGAGAGAGAAGATAGAGAGAGAAGCGAGAGAGCGAGAGAGAGAGCGGAGAGAGAGAGAGAGCAGAGAGAGAGAGACAGCGAGAGAGAGAGGATGAGAGGACGAAAGAGAGAGAGAGAGAGAGAGAGAGAGAGAGAGAGAGAGAGAGAGAGAGAGAGAGAGAGAGAGAGAGAGAGATCGTCCTCATTATATCCTATTCTCCTGAGAATGATGTCTCCCCCTCCTTATTTCCCTCCCTCCTCCCTATTCCCCTTCATCTCCCTCTCCCCATTAGCCTTTTCTCCCCCACCTCCCCCCTCATCTCCCCCCTTCTTTCCTCCTTCCCCCTTCACTTCCCCCTAGAGATTAATAAACACACACACACACACACACACACACACACACACACATATATATATATATATATATATATATATCTATATATATATATTATATATATATATATAAAAATCCTGTCACATGTGGTGTGTGTGAGTGTGCGTGGTGCGTGTGCGTGGTTTGTGTGCGTGTGGTGTTGTGTGTGTGTGTGTGTGTGTGTGAGTGTGTGTCAATGTCTCTCTCTCCTCTCTCTCTCTTCTCTCTCTCTCCTCTCTCTCTCTCTCTATATCTATATATATATTATAATATATCTATCTATATAAATAATATATGTTTGTGTGTGTGCTTGTGTATATGTGTGTGTGTGTGTATTTATATAAGTGTACACACACACACACACACACACACACACACACCACATACACACACACATATATATATATAATATATATATATCATATATATGATAAAAATATATATATCTATATAAAATATTATATATATATATATAATATTATATATATATATATATATATATATATATATATATATATATATATATTTATATATACATATACACACGTATCAGAAAATCACACATTTTCCAACTAAAATAGACCGACCGCTATTGCGTCATCACTCACTTCAATTACATCTAGACTCGTTCTCCTCTAATTGCTCGAGTGTGAATGAGCAATTTTGATATCAGTGTCGAGTTGTTGTTTTTTTTCTTTTTTTCTAGGGGAGGTGGGATTTTGCTTTGATTTTATTTGATCTTATTTCGAATGTTTTAATGATATTTGTAAAGATACTTGAGAACTGCCTATTTGCTTTTCTTTTCTTTTTTTTTCTTACCCTCTCTACCTATCTATTTATTTATTTATTTATCTGTCTATCTATCTCTGTCTCTGTCTCTGA
>NW_028234438.1:11699329-11701829 GCF_977035675.1 Penaeus japonicus | reverse complement strand
GATAGATAGAGATAGAGAGAGAGAGAGAGAGAGAGAGAGACAAACAGCATGAAGAGTAGACTTTCACTTATCCTGTAAGTGAGGCTATGCTGTCTTTGATCATGAGCTTCCTTGCCTATGTTTATGCGATTTGTATGTGGGTATGTGGTTATGTGGAACTGTGTTTGTGCGTAGATGAGTGTCTGCATATCATGGTCTAGTGTCTGTTATTATTAGATATATTTTAGTAATGTTAACATTAATCATTGTGTTTATAATGAGGAACTTCAGATAGTATCAATAGTAACGATGATGATTATGGCAATGATGATAATAAAGAAGAAAACAGAGGAAACCGAGAAATTGTAATAACTGGTACTTTTTCAAGAAAGGCGGAGGGATGATTGACGTATGAGATGAACGTACCAAGATGTGGATCTAATCTCTCTCTCTCTCTCTCTCTCTCTCTCTCTCTCTCTCTCTCTCTCTATCTATCTATCTATCTATCTATATATCTATCTTTTCCTCCCTCCCTCTCCTAATCTCCCTCCTTCCCTCTCCCTCTCCCTCTCCCTCTCCCTCTCCCTCTCCCTCTCCCTCTCCCTCTCCCTCTCCCTCTCCCTCTCCCTCTCCCTCTCCCTCCTCCCTTCCTCCCCTCCTTCCCTCTCCCTCTCCCTCTCCCTCTCCCTCCTCCCCTCCTTCCCTCTCCCTCTCCCTCCTCCCCTCCTTCCCATTATACTTCCCTCTCCCTCTTCCTCTCCCTCTCCCTTCAGAGGCACCAACCATAACACGCTGTGATTGAGAAACGAAAAACAAAGAGATGTTAGATGCTACCTTCTGTTCCTCGCAAGATACAGATTTCCGCCATCAATTACTGTTGAAGGCGATGTTGTTTTGTCTCAGAGGAGGGTGGACAGAGAAACAGAGGCAGGTGGGTTGAGGGTTGATGGATGGGGAGATGGATGGGCGGCTGGTTGGGTACATGAGGTGTATGGAGAGGATCTTTAGTGTTTATCTGTCTGTCTGTCTTTCCACTCACCTGTCTTTCTTTCTTTCTTTCTGTATTTTTTCTCTTACTCCTTCTTTTTTATTTCTTTTTTTTATTCATTCTCATTCTCTTACTCTCACTCTCTCTCTCTCTCTCTCTCTTTCTTTCTCTTTCTCTCTCTTTCTCTTACTCTCTCTCTCTCTCTCTCTTTCTCTTTCTCTCACTCACTTTCTCTCTCTCTCTCTCTCTTTCTTTCTCTTTCTCTCACTCACTCTCTCTCTCTCTCTCTCTCGCAAATCTTGATTATTCTTATCCGTCTCTCTCTCTCTCTCTCTCTCTCTCGCAAATCTTGCATATTCTTATCCGTCTCTCTCTCTCTCTCTCTCTCTCTCTCTCTCTCTCTCTCTCTCTCTCTCTCTCTCGCTCTCTCTCTCTCTCTCTAACTCACCAACGCTATCCATCTTTTTCTACAAAATACCAAGAAATCACCTGTTACTTCCCTCACCATAACTCACCCGAGCTAACAGCTTCCTCCTTCTCCTCTTTTTCTTCTTCTTTCTCCTCCTCCTCCTCCTCCTTCTCCTCTTCCTCCTCCTCCTCTTCCTCCTCCTTAGTCTTCCCTCCTCTTTCTCCTCCTCTTTCTCTCTCTCTCTCCCAAGAAGTAGGATCAGCTGTATCAGGAAGCCACTGCGTTGTGTGGACTTGAAGGATTCCGAGGAGCTTCTATGAGTGATCCTTCTTTGTGGGTCAAGGGTGTTGTTCCCGTAGACCTCGGGAATAAGCAGATTGTGCAAAGTGTGGAGTCTGAGGAAATGACGCAAAACGTCACTGGCGGAGAAGGCGACATCTGGTGGCGCGTATTGGGTAAAGTGTGGAGTCTGAGGAAATGACGCAAAACGTCACTGGCGGAGAAGGCGACATCTGGTGGCGCGCGTAGGTTGTGCTGATTGAGTAGATTGCGCGTATTGGGGAAAGTGTGTAGTGTCAAAACGATCCGGTGCGAATTTAGCAAAATGCGGAAGTGGTGCTCTTGCTGCGTCGTTGTAGTTCTGTCACTGATGGTTTAGCTTCACGGAAATGAAAGAAAAAAAAAGACAAAATGGTCTCAAATGTGCTAAAATCGCGAATCCATTCGAACTCCCATCAGAGAGTCAAAAGTACCCACTCTCCCCGACCCCTGTCCTAATAGAGGGCCCTTGAATCTTGCAATTACAGATTCCTAAACCCAAACTCTACTGTCTGTTGCGTTGCTCATTCTTATCAATCCTGGCAGAATGTGTGCAGTCTGATAGCTATAATAGAAGGCCATTAATTCTCTGCACAGACTGTCCCAAACGATAATTTAGACAACAGTTAATTTAGACAGCAGTTGCTTTCTGGACGATGGCGAGCGCTGGGCCTGCATTGCGCAATCTACACAGGCCATAGTAAACAAACAGCGTTAATATCCGGGCGACATTCCTTTGCTCTGGAACATAGATCCATGGAGCGATGTCTGGCGGATAGAGAAAGCTGGTTAAGTTAATATTCGAA
>NW_028234438.1:11681829-11689329 GCF_977035675.1 Penaeus japonicus | reverse complement strand
AGCAAGTCGGACTCAAGGGAAAGCTTTTCCACAACGCTGATGGATGGTTGGCTGGTTTGTACGTGTGTGTGTGTGTGTGTGTGTGTGTGTGTGTGTGTGTGTGTGTGTGTGTGTGTGTGTGTGTGTGTGTGTGTGTGTGTGTGTGTGTGTGAAAGAGAGAGAGAGAGGGGGGGGTAGGGAGGGAAGGAGGGAGGGAGATAGAGATAGATAGAGAGAGAGAGAGAAAGAAAGAGAGAGTGAGAATGAGAGAAAGAGAGAGAGGGAGAGAGTGAGAATGAGAGAGAGAGAGTGAGAAAGAAAAAGAGAGGGGAGGGGGAGGGAAGGAGGGAGGGAGAGAGAGAGAGTGAGAATGAGAGAAAGAGAGAGAAGGAGAATGAGAGAAAGAGAGAGAGGGAGAATGAGAAAGAATGAGAGAGAGGAGGGGGTTAGGGAGGGAAGGAGGGAGAGGGAGAGAGAGAGAGAGAGTGCATGTGTGTATGTACATGATACTGTATCATGCAAACGTAAATACATACATACCTTAATATGCATGAATCTGTATGAAAATTCTTGAAAACGTATGAACACTATAGAAATTCTTCGTTCATGTTCAAATCCAGCTTTGCCAGCTATTCCGTAATTTGCATCAACCAAGTGTTGCAGAAAGATTAAAGTGGCGTTCTTGAGCCAGCAAATTATGTGATAACACGAAATTTGGCGGGAAAGTTCTTTTCTTTTTTTTTCTGCCAGACATGTTTACCGCCTTCAGCCAATAATCTTTCGCTATATCGAGACACGTAACCGAGACCAATTCCTGAGTGGGACTTAAGCCAAGGCCACGAGCACCGACTCGGACGCTGAATGTGGGTTACTGGGAATTACATTATGAGTAAGTGGTAAGTGATTGCTGAAGATTAAAAACAAAACAAAACAAGTTGGATGAATGAAATGAGTATGAAGTTATATATTCCCCGTAGAGCGATATATAATCTTACCTGTATCCTCCCCGTTCCCACCACCACTATCCTACTCACCCCCCACCCCCCCTCCACCCCAAATCACATAAACAATCCATCCGAAACCCTAGAATAGCGACTTCACTGTACCGACTTCCGCCGAAGGGAGAATCGATGATTGAATGTCATGCGTTATCTTCAAGTCTTAAGGAGAGAGGAGAGGTAGGGGTTGGGGGAGAGGGGAGGTTCTAGAGAAGGGGTTCAAGAGTATACTTGAAGGTTCATAAACACAGTTTCAGAGCCACGAGAGAGAGGGTGACAGTTCCGCCATTAGCTGTGATCTACGAGCGTTCGGACCTTCGCGCTTCTGCATTGACTGACGACCACAGCTATTTCCGTCCTTTATTCTTTTTGTTTCTTCTTTTTCTTTATCTTTTTATGCGTGGGGGGGGGGAGGGGGGAGTGGAGCGTCTTCTCCATACTACAAGGATTAACTCTTTTTTTTTTGAGAGGGGGGGGGAGGGGTTCTTCTTTTGCCTTGTGGTGCGTGGGTAATTATCTATTTGTATTTTTGTCTTTTTCAATTGTGCTCTCTCTCTCTCTATCTATCTATCTATCTATATATCTATCTATCAGTCTCTCTCTTCTCTTCTCTTCTCTTCTTTTTCTCTCTCCTCCTCCTCTCTCTCTGTCTCTCTCTTCTCTTCTCTTCTCTTCTCTTCTACTATTTCTTCTTTTCTTTTATTCTCAAAGACTTCTCTCTCTAACACTTAATCATTACTTTACTATAATTATACAACTCACTTATATTCATCTATACTCTAACTATTACCTATCGTATTCATATATCCATTCATATTCGCTATAAACTTCTATGTGTGTTGGTGTTTGCGTGTCTGTGTGCCTGTGTGTGTGTCTGTGTGACTCTTCTGTTTGTGTGTTCTCGAGTCAGTGTGTTCTCTCTCTCTCTTTCCTCTCTCTCTCTCTCTCCTCTCGCTCTCCTTCTCTCTCCTCTCTCTCCTCACCGCTCTCTCTCTCTCTCTCTCTCTCTCTCTCTCTCTCTCTCTCTCTCTCTCTCTCTCTCTCTCTCTCTCTCTCTCTCTTTCTCTCTCTCTCTTTCTCTCTTCCCTTTTTTCTTTCCTCCTCCCCCCCTCTCTCTCTCACTCTTATTCTCTCTCTTCTCTTTCTCTATCCTCCTCCTCTCTCTCTTCTTCCTCTCTCTCTCTCTCTCTCTCTCTCTCTCTCTCTCTCTCTCTCTCTCTCTCTCTTCTTCTCCTCCCCTCTCCTGCTCTCTTCCTCCTTCTTCTATCCTCTCTTCTCACTCTCTCTCTCTCTCTCTCTCTCTCTCTCCATCTCTCTCCTCTCTCTCTCTTCTCTCTCTCTCTCTCTCTCCGCTTGCTCTTTCTCCGCCTAAATGCAAATATCTAACCATGGGGTTCATAAATGAGGGATAGATTATTTATTTAAAGTTTTACAAGTCCTTTATAGGAATATATCTAATACTAGGGTGTAAGTAAATAATTATTAACCACTTATCATATTTCCCGGCTCGCACAACACAAGCAAACTATGAATGAAATATAATGTACAAACACTATTCACCATACAAGGTCCGAGAACTTCTCTCGACTCTATCTTCTTTCCTCTCTCTTTCTCTCACTCTCTCTCTCTCACACTCGCTGCCTCTCTCTCACTACTCATACACCTCCTGTCTCCTCTCTCATCTCTCTCTCTCTCTCTCTCTCTCTCTCTCTCTCTCTTCTCTCTCTTTTTCTCTCTCGTCCTCTTTTCCTCTCTTCCCCTTTTTTCTTTCCTTCCTCCTCCCCCTCCTTCCCCCCCCCCTTCTCTCTCTACTCTGATTCTCTCTCCTTCCTCTTTCTCTATCCTCCTCCTCTCTCTCTCTCTCTCTCTCTCCCCCCCCTCTCTCTCTCTCTCTCTCTCTCTCTCTCTCTCTCTCTCTCTCTCTCTCTCTCTCTCTCTCTCTCTCTCTCTCTCTCTCTTGCTCTTTCTCTCTAAATGCAATATCTACCATGGGTTCATAAATGAGATATATTTAAAGTTTACAAGTCCCTATAGGAATATACTAATACTAGTAAATAACACCTTATCATATTTCCGCACAAGCAAACTATGAATGAATGTACAAACACTATTCACCATACAGTCGAGAAGAATCATTCCATCTCCACTCTTTCTCTCTGTTCTTTTTCCTCGCTCTCTCTCTCTCTCTCCTCTCTCTTCATCTCACTCGCTCTCTCTCTCTCTCTCTCTCTGCGTTTCTCTCTCTCTCTCTTCTCTCTCTCACTCTCTCCTCTCCTTCTCTCTCTCCTCCTCTCTCTTCCCCTCATCCTCTGTCACTCTCTCCTCCTCTCTCTCTTCCGTCTCTCCTCTCTTCTTTCTCTCTCTTCTTTTCTCTGGTTCTACCCTTTTTTCTTTCCTCCTCCCCCCCCACCCCTCTCTCCTCACTCTTATTCTTTCTCGATCCTTCTCTTTCTCTAAATCCTCCTCCTCTCTCTTTCGTTCTTCCTCTCTACTCTCTCATCTCTCTCTTCCTCTCTCTCCTAAGCTCCTCTCTCGAGCTCTCTCTCGTCTCTCTGCTCTTCTTTCGCCCGACTTATGCAGATAGCGACTCAGGGGTCATATGGAGTAAAGGTGATGAGTTTATATTTGTAGTAGAGTTTGATAGTTGGTAAAGTCCTTTAGGATAGGATAATTACTATTACTAGTATATAACACCTTTAATATTTCGCCCGCACAAGCAAACTGATGAATGAATTGTTTAAATTACACACACAATTAAATATACAGTGTCGAGAATTTCTCATCTCTTTCTTTTTTCTCTTTTTCTCTATTATCCATAATATACTCGTTTTCTCACTCGTTTCACTCCTCTCTCTTCTTCTCTTCTCTCTCTGTCTCTCTTCTTTTTTCTCTCTCTTTTCTTCTTCCTTTTTCTTTCTCTCCCCCTCATCTCTCTATATATTTCTTCTCTTTTTTCCTATCTCTCTTCACTTATCTTCCTCTCTACTCTCTCTCTCTAGCTCTCTCTCTCGCTTATACTATTGCTCGTTCTCTCTAAATGGCCTATATCTACCAGGGCTTCATAATAAGATAATTTCATTAAAGTTTACAAGTCCCTATAGGAATATACTAATACTAGTAAATAACACCTTATCATATTTCCGCACAAGCAAACTATGAATGAATGTACAAACACTATTCACCATACAGTCGAGAATCTCTCTCACTCTTTCTCTCTTTCTCTCTCTCTCTCTCTCTCTCTCTCTCTCTCTCTCTCTCTCTCTCTCTCTCTCTCTCTCTCTCTTTCTCTCTCTCCCTCATCACCTCTTCCTCTTTCTCCATCCTCCCCTCATACTCTCTCATTCGCTCCTCCTCCCTTCCTCTCTGTATCTTCCCCATTTCTCTTCCCACTCATCATCCATCTCTTTCTGTATCACTTGCAAGGAGGAGTCTTAAATGATATTCATAATTGTGAGCTTTACGGTTCTGTCCCGCCGTCGAGACTTAATGTGAGCTGGTGTTGCCAAGTGGGAACACGTAGTTAGCTCTAATGTGAGCTGGTGTTGCCAAGTGGGAACACGTAGTTAGCTCTAATGTGAGCTGGTGTTGCCAAGTGGGAACACGTAGTTAGCTCTAATGTGAGCTGGTGTTGCCAAGTGGGAACACGTAGTTAGCTCTAATGTGAGCTGGTGTTGCCAAGTGGGAATACGTAGTTAGCTCTAATGTGAGCTGGTGTTGTTATTGTTTGCCAAGTGGGAACACGTAGTTAGCTCTAATGTGAGCTGGTGTTGCCAAGTGGGAACACGTAGTTAGCTCTAATGTGAGCTGGTGTTACCAAGTGGGAACACGTAGTTAGCTCTAATGTGAGCTGGTGTTGCCAAGTGGGAACACGTAGTTAGCTCTAATGTGAGCTGGTGTTGCCAAGTGGGAACACGTAGTTAGCTCTAATGTGAGCTGGTGTTACCAAGTGGGAACACGTAGTTAGCTCTAATGTGAGCTGGTGTTGCACAAGTGAGGGAACACGTGTTATTAGTTAGCTCTAAATGTGAGCTGAGTGTTACCAAGTGGGAACACGTTAGTTAGCTCTAATGTGAGTGGTGTTGCCAAGTAGGTGAACACGTAGTTAGCTCTAATGTGAGCTGGGACGGGTCTGTGTTGCCAAGTGGGAGGGAAACACGTCTGTATAGCTCTAATGTGAGCTGGTGTTACCAAGTGGAGAACACGTAGGTTAGCTCTAATGTGAGCTGGTGTTGCCACGTGTGGAAAAGATATACCTTAGTTTAGCTCTAATGGTGATGCAGGTGTTAACGCAAGTGGGAATACGTAGTTAGCTCTAATGTGAGCTGGTGTTGCCAAGTGGGAACACGTAGTTAGCTCTAATGTGAGCTGGTGTTACCAAGTGGGAACACGTAGTTAGCTCTAATGTGAGCTGGTGTTACCAAGTGGGAACATGTAGTTAGCTCTAATGTGAGCTGGTGTTACCAAGTGGGAACACGTGGTTAGCTCACTGCTTGGAACTTGGAACTTGGTGTGGCTTGCTGTCCAGTCGGCGGGGGGTGGGGGTGGTGAAGGAGGGGTTCTTCAAGGTCGAGGCTTTGAGATGTTCTGAGTTCCTTTTTTCTCTCTCTGAGCCTCTGTCTCTCTTTTTATTTCTCTTTCTCTCTCTCTCAATCTTTCTCTATTTCTATCTCTCTTTCTCTCTCTCTCTCTTTCTATCTCTATCTCAACCTCTCTCTCTCTCTTTCTATCTCTCTCTCAGCCTTTCTCTCTCTCAACCTTTCTCTCTTTCTATCTCAGCTCACACCTCATCTCTCTTACTCATCAATCTCTACTCTATTCCTCTCTAATATCTCGATCTCTGCTAAATCTTCTCTCTCTCTCTCTCTCTCAACCTTTCTCTCTTTCTTTCTATCTCTCTCTCAATCTCTTTCTCTCTCTCTCTAACCTCTCAACTCTCAACCTCTCTACGCCTCTCCTCTCTCTCTCTAGCCCGATCTCTCTTTCTCTCTTTCTGTGACAATCTCAGACATTCAACCTTCTCTCTCACCTAGTCGCTCTCGGCTGGTTCTATCTTTCTCCCAACCTCTCTCTCTCTCTCTCTCTCTCAACCTTTCTCTCTTTCTACCTTTCCCTCAACCTCTCTCTCTCTCTCGCTCTCTCTCTCTCTCTCTCTCTCTCTCTTTCTCTTTCTCTCTCTCTCAATCTTTCTCTTTTTCTATCTCTATCTCAACCTCTCTCGCGCTTTCTATCTCTCTCTCTCTCTTTCTCAACCTTTCTCTCTTAATTTCTATCTTTCTCTCAACCCCTCTCTTTCTATCTCTCTCTCTCTTTCTTTCTCTCTCTCTCTCTCTCTCTCTCTCTCTAGCTCCGACTGCGCTCATATCTCCGCTCATCTCTCTCTCTCGATCTACTAGAAGATAATCACGCATCCTCTCTGAGAGCTCGACATCATCTCTTGTCTCTCTCTCTCTCTCTCCCTCTCTCTAACAAAAAAAAGAAGAAACAAACAAAAAACATTTCCTTTTATTACGCAGGTCCTTAGTAACAAAGGCATCCATTGGCCAACTTTTTCCCGCCCAATTTGCATTCAAATACAGCTGGCACACCGGAAGCGAACAAATGCAAGTCACGTAGCAAATGAGATGCCGAACGATATGATGGGAGTATAGAAGAGATGAGTTAGAGAGTGAGTGACGTGTTAAAAAAAAAAATCCCAGTTATGATAGATTTGGAAAAGTGGGTAGAACCGTAGAAGTGCTTCCAGTTAGTCATGCACATGTGTCATGCCTTAAGGGTAGAGGTGAGAGATCATATTACATAATATCATAATACGTAGGGGCTTGGAATGACACTTGTATAAAAAAAACTAAACCTTTCAGAAAAAAAAAATTATCTATAAAAAATACTTTTTTTTATGGTTTTCAGTTGTTTTATTTCTTCTTCTTTCTTTTTCGTATTCCCAAATTACTGAGTTCAAAAACCTTCTTTCGCTTCCATTTTCTTCCCCGCTTTTCCCACGCAAGGCAGGATATATCGCTTTTCTTCCGACATTAGCGAAGCCTTTAAGACTTTTTACAAAGTTTATTTTGCTTTACCAATTTCGTATTACGAGAGCAGCCTATTGTGCCGCAGCCATGGACGGAAGTTATGGTACATTTTTACAATGCCATTAACACCGACTCGAGCGACTGTAATTGGCGGGAGATCTTGGCTTCTGATTGGCTCGTAGGAGATGGGTTACTTGATCCTGGGCGCTGATTGGTTGAAAAATGCAGAGGGACTTGATCTTGAGTGTCAATTAGCTTATCACAACTTTCTGATCTATCACACACACACACACACATGCAAACACACACACACACACACACACACACACACACACACACACATACACACGCACACACACACATATATATATATTTATATATTTAACATATATATATATATATATAATATATATATATGCATATATGTATATATATATACATATATGTATATATATATATACATATATATATATGTATATATATATAACATATATATA
>NW_028234438.1:11651829-11654329 GCF_977035675.1 Penaeus japonicus | reverse complement strand
TATTGCAGGTCCCACTTCCGTCTTGTAAACTTTCCTTTTCTTTCTTGGAGAGACTTTTCTATTATTAATCCCTTGTGTCAGGTTTCTCCACTCATCCCACCTTACCTACGCTTTCTTCTTCTCTACTCAATTACGCTTCCATTACTCTGAACAGTGGATCACTAATTTTTGAACTCATCCACCTCATCCGTCTCTGTCCCTTGCAACCACACCGTTCCGACGGCCCCCCCCCCCCTTCAATCATGCACGTGTATTTTGTGTTGCTATTATTAACTTTCTTTAACCTTTCCACTGCAGACCCCCTCTACAGGATCAGCCAGGTCTCTGGCTTTACTAAATTGTACAGATCAATTTATATATATATATCTATATATATATATATATATATATATATATATATATATATATATATATATATATATATATATATATGTATATACATACATACATATTTATATGCATGAGAAAAAGAAAGAAATAGAGAGAGACAGACAAACAGACAGACAGACAAATAATTAGAGACAGAGACAGAAATACAAACATACAATCAAACAGACAGAGAGAGAGACCGAGCGTACAAGGAAAACAAGGAAAAGAGGGAGAATAGACAGACAGACAGACAAAGCGCCCATTTCCAGCTGTAAACAATGCCCTTGGAAGTAGAACCTATTAGATTTTATGATCACAACAGCTGTTTTCAGAGCTGTTGGAGCTGCTGTGATGATCTTTTGGTAGTTGTGGTTGTAGCAGGAGAATGAAGATGGAGGAGGAAGAGGGAGAAGGTGAGGAGAAGCAAGAAGGGGGAAAAGAAGAAGAAGATGATGATGGAGGAGGAGGAGGAAGAGGAGGAAGAGGAGGAGGAGGAGGAGGAGGATTGGGAGGGAGAAGAGGAGGAAGGTGAGGAGCGAGGAGAAGAAGAAGGAAAAAAGGAAGAATAATGATATGAAGATGGGGGAGGAGGAATCGGAGGGAGAAGAGGAGGAAGTTGAGGAGCCGGAAGAAGAGGGAATAGAAGAAGAAGAATATGATGATGGAGGAGGAGGAATAGGAGGAAGAAGAGAAGGAAGGTGAGGAGCAAAGAAGGAAAAGAACAAGGGCAAAATAAGAGGAGAAGTAGGAAGAGGAGGAATGTGAGGAGGAAGAAGAGGAGTAAAAAGAGGAAGAGTAAGAAGAGAAGGAGGAGTAAAAGTAGGTGGAGTAAAATGAGGAGGAAGACAAGAATATGGAGATAAAGTTGAGATGAGAATGAAAAAAAAGCGAAATAGAGGATTTCTATGAAAAAAATAATAATTTCCTACAGATAAGCTAACGAACTATAAAATGAATAAAGGTGTTTCTTTCGACATTTCACATCACTTCAGTTCAATATGCACGTTCACTTCAATTTTGCAAAGGAGAAAGGACTTTAGTCTTTTCATAACTATCTAACTTTCTCTCATGAGACTTGACATTTAGTGAGACTGGAATTAAAAATTTCGAATGACATAGGGTTAAACGAATTGAGATAGTTAGTGACGTCATAATATAGGGTTAAAAAAAATGAAATTGTTAGTGACGTCATGACATAGGGTTAAAAAAATGTGAGATAGTTGGTGACGTCAGGACATAGGGTTTAATAAAAATTGAGATAGTTAGTGACGTCATAATATAGGGTTAAAAAAAATGTGAGATAGTTAGTGACGTCATGACATAGGGTTTAAAAAAATAGAGATAGTTAGTGACGTCAGGACATAGGGTTTAATAAAAATTGAGATAGTTAGTGACGTCATAATATAGGGTTAAAAAATTGAAATATTTAGTGACGTCATGACATAGGGTTTAATCAAAATTGAGATAGTTAGTGACGTCATGACAAAGGGTTTAATCAAAATTGAGATAGTTAGTGACGTCATGACAAAGGGTTAAAAAAATTGAGAGAATTAGTGACGTCATGACAGTGTTAGGAAGTTCGTGACAGTATGCGATAGATCGTAGCGTCATGTAAAATCCCGTGACGCAATACGATAGGTAGGGGAATCATATGATAGTTCATGGACGTCATGCAATTGTTCGTCAAGTCATGAGATATTTCAAAATACTAAAAGTGCCAAGCAAGTAACAATGCAGTGTGTCCTTACCTCCATTTATCTCCTCTTACATTTACATCTATTTTTAAATATCCATTCATCTTCTCCAATTTCCTATTCCTTCCTTTCTTGCCATTCTGTCTTTCTCTTATCTGTCCTTTTTATTTCTCGTTTTGACTTTTTATTCTTTTAGATTTGATTTTTCTTCGTTCACCATCTAAACCATCACCTCCATCTCCTCCTCCTCTTCCTCCTACCCCTCCTCATTTTCTTCCCCTTCCTGCTCCTTCCTTTATCCCCCCCCCCCTCTTTTTTATCTTCTTCTCCTTTCTTCTTCCTCTTCTTTTGTTCCCATCGTCCTTTTATTCCCCGTCCTCTTCTTCTCCTCCTCCTCCTCCTCCTCCTCCTCCTCCTCCTCCTTCTTTTATTCACCC
>NW_028234438.1:11630722-11633222 GCF_977035675.1 Penaeus japonicus | reverse complement strand
ATAAAAAGGACAGAGAAGAGAAAGACAGAATGGCAAGAAAGGAAGGAATATGAAATTGGAGAAGATGAATGGATATCTAAAAATAGATGTAAATGTAAGAGGAGATAAATGGAGGTAAGGACACACTGCATCGTTACTTGCTTGGCACTTTTAGCATTTTGAAATATCTCATGACTTGACGAACAACTGCATGACGTCCATGAACTATCATATGATTCCCCTACCTATCATATTGTGCCACGGGCTTTTACATGACGCTACGATCTTTCGCATACTGTCACGTACTTCCTAACACTGTCTCATGACGTCACTAACTATCTCAATTTTTTTAACCCTATATCATGACGTCACTAACTATTTCACATTTTTTAACCCTATGTCATGACGTCACTAACTATCTCACATTTTTTAAACCCTGTCATGACGTCACTAACATCTCAATTTTTATTTAACCCTATATTATGACGTCACTAACTATCTCACATCTTTTTAACCTTATGTCATGCGTCACTAACTATCTCAAATTTTATTAAACCCTATATTATGACGTCACTAACTATCTCAATTCTTATTAAACCCTATATTATGACGTCACTAACTATTTCATTTTGTTTAACCCTATATTATGACGTCACTAACTATCTCATTTCGTTTAACTCTATATTATGACGTCACTAACTATCTCATTCCGTTTAACCCTATATTATGACGTCACTAACTATCTCATTTTGTTTAACCCCATGTCATTCGAAATTTTTAATTCCAGTCTCACTAAATGTCAAGTCTCATGAGAGAAAGTTAGACTGTTATGAAAAGACTAAAGTCCTTTCTCCTTTGCAAAATTGAAGTGAACGTGCACATTGAACTGAAGTGATGTGGAATGTCGAAAGAAACACCTTTATTCATTTTATAGTTCGTTGGTTTATCTGTAGGAAATTATTTTTTTCATAGAAATCCTCTATTTCGCTTTTTTTTTCTCGTCTCAACTTCATCTCCTTGTTCTTGTCCTCCTCCTCATTTTATTCCACCTTCTTTTACCCCCTACAACCACCTTACCACCTCCTCCTTTCTCTATTACTTATACAACTCCATTTTTAACCCTCCTCTTCCCTCTTCTTTCCTTCCTCCTCACATTCCTCCTCTTCCTACTTCTCTTATTTTGCCTTTGTTCTTTTCCTTCTTTGCTCCTCACCTTCCTTCTCTTCTTCCTCCTATTCCTCCTCCTCCATCATCATATTCTTCTTCTTCTATTCCCTCTTCTTCCGGCTCCTCACCTTCCTCCTCCTCTCCCTCCGATTCCTCCTCCCCCTTCTTCATATCATTATTCTTCCTTTTTTCCTTCTTCTTCTTCTTGCTCCTCACCTTCATCCTCTTCTCCCTCCTATTCCTCCTCCTCCTCCTTCTTCATATTCCTCTTTTTCTTATTTTCCTCCTTCTTCCTACTCCTCACCTTCCTCCTCTTCTTACTTCTCCTCTTATTTTTTCCCTTGTTCGTTTCCTTCTTCTTGCTCCTCACCTTCCTCCTCTTCTCCCTCCCAATCCTCCTCCTCCTCCTCCTCTTCCTCCTCCTCCTCCATCATCATATTCTTCTTCTTCTTTGCCTCCTTCTTCTTTCTCCTCACCTTCTGTCCGCCCTCCCCACCTCACTTCTCCTATCTCTTCTCCTTCCCTCTTTCCTTTTTTCCTCCTCCATCTTCCTTCTCCTGCTTAAAACAACCACAACTACCAAAAGATCATCACTAGCAGCTCCAAAACAAGCTCTGAAAAACAGCTGTTTGTGATCATAAAATCTAATAGGTTTCTACTTCCAAGGCAAAATGGCATTGTTTACCAGCTGGAAATGGGCGCTTTGTCTCTGTCTGTCTGTCTATTCTCCTCTTTTTTCTTTCCTTGTTTTCCCCCCTTTGTACGGCTCGTCTCTCCTTCCCCCCCCCCCCCCCCCTCCCCCTCTGTCTGTTTGATTGTATGTTTGTATTTCTGTCTCTGTCTCTAATTATTTGTCTGTCTGTCTGTTTGTCTCTCTCTCTCTCTCTTTCTTTCTTTCTCTCATATGTGTACGCATATGTCTATCTATCTATACCTATCTACATATGCACACACACACACACACACACACACACACACACACACACACACACACACACACACACACACACACACACACACACACACACACACACACACACACACACACATATATATATATATATATATATATATATATATATATATATATATATATATATATATATTGATCCGTACAGTTTAGTAAGGACAGAGACCTGGCTGAATCTGCAGTGGAAAGAAGGGTAAGGAAAGTTAACAACAGCACGACAAAGTACACGTGCGTGATTGAAAGAGGGGGGGGGGAGGCCGTCGGAACGGTGTGGTTGCAAGGGGCAGAGACGGATGAGGTGGATGAGTTCAAAAATTAGTGATCCACTGTTCAAAGTAATGGGAGCGTAATTGAGTAAAGAAGAAGAAAGCGTAGGCAAGGTGG
>NW_028234438.1:11613222-11618222 GCF_977035675.1 Penaeus japonicus | reverse complement strand
ATCCTATCACTAGAACAGTCACTGCCACTAACACTGTCCTTGCCACCATAGACCATGCCACTATCACTATACCTACCACTGCCATAGCAACAGTCATATAAACATTTCCACATTCTACCCCTTTCATACTTTCCCTCCTATACATTAATTAGAGAAGATTAGACCAATTTTCTACTCTCATATCTTGTTACTAATAATAGTGTTAATGAGTATTTTTTTAATAAGCTATTCAAATTTGGGCAAAAGTGTTATTCCGCTAAAGTTTAAAGTTTTTTTCAAAATGTCCGTCGAAAGGAAGAGAAATGAAATGAAGTGAAACAGTAAAGCCAAATCGAACTTAATTGAAACGAAGCGAAACGAAATGACACAAATGGAGCAGACCAAATCGAACTTGATTGAAACAATACGAAGCTCCAAATCAAACACAATTGAAACAATACATATAAACAATGACAACTAAACAAAATGAGACAACGAAACGAAACAAAGTGAACCAAACTAACATGAAACGAAACAAAAAACAAAAAAAAAGCGAACCAGCACATCGATCGAAACAAAACCACTTGAAACAAAAAAACGAAAACGAAACAATCGAACCAAAACGAAACAAATAAAGCAAAACCAACAACACGAACGAAAAGAAAAGCCGAACGAAACCATTTGAAACAAAGCACGAAAACGAAACACATCAAACCAAAACGAAACGAAACGAAATCTAACGAAAAGATCGAAATTTTCACCATTCACCCCACCCCCCTCCCCCTCCTCCCCTCCCCCCAACAGATCAAGAACTCAATTACGAAATTCAACACGAAATCTCACGAAATCTGACACATTTTTTTTTTTCCAGGAGATCAGTGAGGCTTTGACGAGTATGCAAATTACCTCGAGCTATAATTGGAATATTTAACTAGTCTTTTGCTTTAGAGAGGATCCTTTTTCCCCTTTCATTCGAGTTCAATGGCTTGTTATGAGATTCTTAGGATAATGAGCAGTGGAATTAAATGTCTATTTGTTGATATTCTGTTTCTTTTTTCTTTTCTTTTTTTTATATCAACTTTATTATTATTTTCTTTTTTTTTTGTTTCTCGGGATGTCATGTTTTTCTGTTTTTTTTTTTTTTTTTTTTTTTTTTTTTTTTTATCTCTCTCTCTCTTTAGGTTCATTTATAAATATACGGAGAATGGAGAAGAAAGGAAGTAGAATAAATGACGAAATTGAAAAAAAATATATTACAAAAAGAGGAAACAGAACAAGCCCAACAAGGATAACATCAGCAATAACAACAACAACAACAAGGATAACAACAAAAATAACAGCAACAACAAAAATAACAGCAGCAAAAAATAACAACAAAAATAACAACAAAAAACATCTAAAACAACAACAGCAACAACAAAAAACAGCAACAACAACACGAATAAAGAAAACACAAAAACAGAGCAAGAAAACAAAACAAAAAAAAAGACAACAAACAAGAAGAACGAAAAGTTGAGATACTCAAAATAACCGCCCCGATGCTTACGTAAACAATCTCCTTTCGGGTAAACTTCAAAAGATGGCGACACGACCAGCTGTTGGAAGATCTATGACAGCTGGTTTAGACAAGGAGGAAAAATGACAGTTCATTCTAATTTCTGGAGGTGGACGCAAATTTGCTTTTGAGAGGGGGAGAGGGAGAGGGAGGAGAGGGGAAGGGGGGGAGAGGGAGGAAAAGGGAAAGGGGGGAGAGAGAGGAGAGGAGAAGGGGGGAAGAGGGAGGAGAGGAGGGGGAGGAGAGGGGAAGGGGGGAGAGGGAGGAGAGGGGAAAGGGTGGAGAGGGTAAGGGGGGAGAGGGACGAGAAGGGAAGGGGGGGAGGGAGAAGTGGGGGAGGGGGGGAGAGGGGAAGGGGAAAGGGAGGAGAGGGGAAAGGGGGGAGAGAGCCTGGGTATAATTAAGGGGGGGAAAGATCGCTGAGAGGAGAGGGAAAGGGGGATGCGTGAGGGGGGGGAGAGGGAGGAGAGGGGAAGTTCGTTCCGGGAATTTGGAAGAGTGTAAGTTGGTTTACGTATAGACGCGATGTACTTAGGAGAGGGAAAGGTGGGAGAGGAGGAGAGGGGAGGGGATTATCTTAGGTGATTAGGTGGCCAAGTTGTTTTGGATGATGGCAGGAAGGAGATTCGCAAGTAAATTGTGGTGGATGAATTATGAGAGTGGCTTTAGGGGTGTTGTTCTTAAGGATCGTTGAACGTGAAGAAAGGGAGGAGACGGGAAAGGGGGGAGAGGGTAAGGGGGGGAAGAGAGAAGAGAGGGGAAAGGGGGGAGAGGGAGGAGAGGGGAGTGTGTAGGGGGGGGAGATGTGATGATAGGTTAATGTGTAGCCGGATCTGTATATAGCTGGAAAGGAGTTTGTCGGTAGTGATGTGTCATTGTTGATCGAGGAGGAGAGGGGAAAGGGTGGAGAGGGAGGAGAATGGAAGGGGTTGACGATGTATTGCGATGTTATTCAAGGGAGGGTGTTTGTCGTGAGGAATAGTTTTAATAGGAGAGAGACAGGAGAAGGAGGAGTGGGGGAGGGGGGGAGAGGGAGGAGAGGGGAAGGGGAAAGGGAGGAGACGGGAAAGGGGGGAGAGGGTAAGGGGGGGAGGGAGAGGAGAGGGGAAAGGGGGGAGGGGAAGAGGGAGGAGCGCGGCCGGAAGAGGGGAAAGGGGTTGGAGAGATTTTGGGATTTTTGGGGGAGTAGGGAAAAAAGGAGGGTCGGTTAAGGGAGGAGAGGGTGCAAAGGGGTGATGAGTAGTACGGGGGAGTAGGATGAGAGGAGGATGAGGGGTAAGGGGGGAGAAGGGAGGAGAGGGAGGTATGAAGGGCAAGGGTGGAGAGGGAGGCGTAGGGGAAGGGAGAAGAGGGGGGGGGGGGCGATGAAGGGGAGGAGAGGGAAAGGGAAAGGGGAGGAGAGGGAGGAGAGGGGAAAGGGTGGAGAGGGGCTAAGGGGGGGTGGGGGAAGAGGAAAGGAGAAGGGAAGGGGGGAGGAGGGAGAAGGCAGTGGGGGAGGGGGGCGGAGAGGGGAAGGGGAAAGGGAGAGAAGAGGGGAAAGGGGGGGAGAAGGGTTACGGGGGGGAGAGAGAGAGGAGAGGGGGAAAGGGGGGGGAGAGGCGCATGGGGGACGAGGGGTAGGGGGGAAGACGAGCAAGATGATCGGTTCCCCAAGAGGGCGAACACTGAGGGAGGAGAGTGGAGGAGAGGGGTCCGCCAGGGGTAAAGGGAGGAGTCGGGAACGGGGAAAAGGGGGGAGAGGGTGCTTGTATCGGGGGGGAAGAGAGAAGAGAGAAGAGAGGGAAAGAGGGGGAGATGGAAAGAGGGGAGAGAGTGGGAGGAAGGAGAGGAAGCCTGGGGGAACCCCTGAGAGAGGAGAGGAACCGGAGGGAAGCGGGTTAGCGGAGAGGGGAAAGGGGGGAGTGAGAGAGGGAGGAGCGGCGTGGGGGAAAGGGCGGAGAGGGAGGAGAATGGATAGGGGGTGGAGAGAAGGAGGAGCAAGCTGAGGCAGCGGCGGTCGATGTGGGTGTGTAGGGTGGGATAGGGCTGTCGGTGCCTGGGGGAGGGGGGGGAGCGGGAGGGGAGAGGGGAAGGGGACCACCACGAGGGGAGAGGAGACGGGAAAAGGGGGGCCGGGACGAGAGGGTAAGGGGGGAAGATTGAGAGGAGAGGAGGAAAGGGGTGGTGGGGAGAGGGAGGAGAGGGGAATGGGCAAAAAAAAAGGGGGGGGAGAGGGAAAGGGGGATGGGGGAGGGAAGGCAGAGGGGGAAGGGGGGAGAGGGAGGCTTAAGTCGGTGTAAGGGGGGAAGAGAGAGGAGAGGGAAAGGAGGGAGCGGGAGGAGAGGGGAAGGGGGGGGGGCACGTGGTAAGAGGGAGAGGGAGAGAGGTAGTAGTGCGGTGTAGGAAGAAAAAAGGGATATGGTTACAGAGAGGGAGGGAGAGGGGAAGGGGGGTGAGAGGGAGGAAAGTGAGATGGTGCGGATTGTTTCGAGGGGGGCGCGAGGGGAGGAGTAGGGGAAGAAAGCGGGGAGCGGGAGGAGAGAGGATGGAAGGGGGCCTGGGTGGGGAGGGCAAGATGGTAGAGAGGGAGGAGAGGGGAAGGGAGGGAGGGGAGGGAGGAGAGGGAAAACGAAAAACAAAAAAAGGGTGGAGAGTTGGAGAGGAGGCGAGGTGGCGGAGGAGGGGGGGGGGGATAGGGAATAGAGAGGGGAGAAAGGGGTCGGAGAAAGGGAGGAAGCGGGAGAGGGGAAGGGGGAGAGGGAGGAAGAGGGGTAAGGGGCGGACTGGGCGGGTAAGAGGGAGGATGAGGGGTAAGGGGGGAGAAGGAGAGGGGAGGAGAGGAGAGGGAAGGGGGGGAGCAAGGAGAGGGGAATGGGGGAGAGGGAGGAGAGGGGAAGAGGAGAGAGGGAGGAGAGGGGAAGGGGGAAAGAGAGAAGAGAGGAGAAGAGGGGCAGAGGGGGAAAGGGAAGAGAGTGGGAAAGGGAAAAGGATCGGATAAGGTTTGTTTATCTTTTTTTCGGTATAGGGAAGAGGGAGGAGTGAGGGATGGAGGTGGGGGGAAAGGTCACTGGGTACGAATGTGGGTGAGTGGGTAATGATCTAAGCGAAGGGAGGGGGAGGAGGGAGAATGGCTAAGATATGGGGGTGAGCGGAGAGGGAAAGAGGAAGGAGGTGAATGGAAAGACAGTTAGCGGTTGGGGGGAGAGGAGAGGAGAAGAAGAGGTGATTTGGAGAAAAGAGGAAGGGGAAGGAGAAAAAGAGATGCAGGGAAGGAGAAGAGGAGAGGCAGAGAAGGGGTGGAGGGGAGACGGGATGTAGAGAGATAAGAGAGAGGGAGGGAGAGGGGGAAATGGAAATTGTGAAAGCTACATGGAGACAGTTAGAGGAAGAGATAGAGGAAAGGGTGGGGGTGGAGGGAGATATGCAGACAGAAAGAGGACGGAGAGGAAGAGGCAAAGAGAGGAAGGAATAAAGATAGATCCATAGA
>NW_028234438.1:11599213-11600622 GCF_977035675.1 Penaeus japonicus | reverse complement strand
TCTCTCTCTCTCTCTCTCTCTCTCTCTCTCTCTCTGTTCGGCATTGTCACTCTCTCCCCCCCCCTTCTCTCTCCTTCTCTTTGTCTCTCTTAATCTCCTATGAACCCGGAGGAGATTGTGCGTGTGCGTATGCGCGCGCGTGTGTGAGCGTGCGTAGATTCACGTATAAATGTGCTCATCCATGCATACATGTGGGCGTGTTCGTAGAAATGTACATTTTGGATTTTCATTTATGTCCCTTTTGTGTTTTATTCTTTATTCTTTCTTTTAGGTTCACCTTGACTTATACATATTATGTTCGGTCCTGTTGTCGTGTTGTGTGTGGGTGTGTGTCCAGAAAGTGTGCTGTGTGTGTCGATAAGTGCTCTGTGTGTGTGTGTGTTGTGGGTGTGTGTGTATGGGGTGTGTGTTGTGTGTGTGTGTTTGGGGGTGGTGGGGTGTGTGTGTGTGTGGGGGCTGTGTGGTGTACTATATATATATCATATGGGGTATATATATATAAACATATATAGATATATATTCTTAAATATATATATATATATATATATATATATATATATATATATATATATATATTACCCCCCCTCCCCCCCGTACTCACCCACCCACCCACCTTCCGCAAGTGTCAAAACCAAGGATAATTGACCGCTTGTACTCTCTCCCGTCAAAGAATCTACCGCAATGATCTGTCTTTATCTGTTGGCTAACTCTGATTCTGGTGATTCTTACTTTGTTTTCTCTCTCTCTTTTTTCTCTTTTGTTGGTGATTTTTGGTGACGATTTATTTATCTATTTATTCATTTTTTTTTTTTTTTTAGCAAATGTGTGATGATGTATTTGTGTTTGCTTGTGATTGTGTTTTTTGTTTGTTTGTGTGTGTGGGTGTGTACGTGTGACTATCTATATCTTCCGTCACTTTTTTCTATATCTGTTTATCATTCTCTTTTACATCTACGAATTTCCATCATTTACTTCTAACCCCGGCATTAATTTCTTCCTTCCCCCATCCCCTCTCTTCTTCCCTCTTCTCTCTCCCTCTCCCTCCCTCCCTCCTCTTTGTTCCTCTATCCCTTCTTCACTCCGCTTTCCTCTTTTATCCTCCCTTCCCCTCTCTCCTCTTCTCTCAAACCTTTATTCTTTTTCCTTCCTCTTCTGTCTTCTCTCCCTTCCCCCTATACATCGCTCTTTTCCTTCTTCCCTCTTCTTTTCTCTCCCTCCCTCCCTCCCTCTTCCTTATATTCTCCTCTTCTCCCCCTTCTCTCCCTCACTCCTTCACTCCCCTCTCTTTCCCTCTCATTCTCTTTTCTCTTTTCTCCCTCCCTCTCCCCTCTTCTTCCATCTCTCCTTCACTCCCTCCCATTCCCATTTTTCTCCCACCCTCTTTCATCTCTCTTTCTCTTCTTTATCCT
>NW_028234438.1:11589213-11594213 GCF_977035675.1 Penaeus japonicus | reverse complement strand
TATATATAATATATATATGATATACAGGGACATATATATATTATATATATATATATATATATATATATATATATATAATTATATATATATATATATATAGGATAGTATATATATGTATATACTTGTATCATGCACACACACACACACACACAACACACACACAATACACACACTACACACACAACACCACCACAGCTCACACGACACACACAGTATATATAAATATATGCTATTATATATATATATATATAATTAATATATATATATATATTATAGTATTGTATATATATATATTATATTTCTATATTTAAACACGGCCACCACTCAATATCTTGGTATAGAATATGTGTATATATATAATAAATAGCTATAAATATATATATGTATATATATATATAATATATCGTAATATATATATATATATATATATGTATATATATACATATCAATATATATATAGACTCATATAGTATATATATAAAGATATATATATATATATATATATAGTATATACATACATATAATATAATATACTACATATATATATATATATATATTATATATATATATATAAACACGCACATATTATAATTATTTATATATATATATAATATATATATATATATTGTGTGGTGTGTGTGTGTGGTGTGTGTGCGCTGTGTTGTGTGACAATGTGTGTGTGTGTGTGTGTGTGTGTGTGGTGTGTGTATGTGTGTGTGTTTGTGTAGTGTGTCGTGTGTGATGATGAATATTATCATATATATAGTATATATATATATATAGTATTTTATAATATATGCATTATATATTATTATATATATATTACTGATATTGTATATATAAGTATGCAAATGTAAATATCAGATATTTTTAATGTACACACAACATAGTATATAAATATATATGTATAATATATATTATTATATATATATTTTTATATATATATATTATATATATACATATTTTCGAGATATATCATAATATAGTATGTAATATATATAATATATATATATATTTATTCCTATTATATAAATATATATATACTATACATGTGTGACTGTTGTTGTGTGTGTCGGTGTGTGTTTGTGTGGTGTGTGTGTGTGTGTGTGTGTTGGCTGTTGTGTGTGTGGTGTGTGTGTGTGTGTGTGTGGTGTTTGTGTGTGTGTGTGTGTATGAATTAAATAGATATATACAAATATATATATATTATATGAAAATTATATATATATATATAGTATATTATACTATATATATACTACATGATTTATATATATGCAAATGTAAGCATATAGATATTTTTATGTAAAACAAAATAATATATATATTATATATATATACTACTCATATATATACTATATATATACCTCATGGCAGTCATATATATATTAACATATATTGAATTTATAATATACTACTATTATATTATGACTATATATATATATATCTATAGTTATATATATATATGTGTGGTGGATGTTCTAATGGCTGTGTGGTGTGTTGTGTGTGTGTGTCGTGTGTGTGTGTGTAGTTGTGTTTGTGTGTGTGTGTGTAGTGTGTGTGTAGATGATGTGCGTTGTGTGTGTATATAATATTTATATATATATTATATATAATAATATATATATATATCTATATATACAATACATAATATAGTAAATATATATAATTTAATTATATATATATATATTATACACTTCAACCTAGTATATATAGTATATATATATATATATTATATAATATATATTTTACTATCATATTTATATTATATATATTCATAAATAGTGTGTGTGTGTGTGTGTATTTATTATATATTATATATATTATATATATATATACTATATATATATACTAGTAAGATATATATATATACATATATATCCCCTATGACGTGATGTGTGTAGTGTACTATATATAGTATATATATATATACCTTATATATATATATAAAATCTAATATATATATATGATATATATAATATATATATAATATATAGATGAGATGTGTGTGTGTGTGTATATAATTAATCTATTATAGATATATAATATATATATATATATATATAATATATAGAATATATATATATATTATTATATATATAAATATTTTTAATTTATATATATAAATATATAGTATATATATATAAATATATCTATATTAAATATACTATATATATATATCAATATATATGTGTGTGTTAGATTGATGTGTGTGTGCTGTGTGTGCTTTGTGTATATATATATATATAGAGATATATATAATATATATATATATATATAAAAATATATATAATATATATATATATATAGTATTATATATAATTGATATACCACAAACACACACATTTGTATCCACCACACACACACATTTATATATGTATATGTATTATATTGTCTTAACATATTATATATAATATCTATATATATATATATAAATATTTATATATATATGTATATCAAATATATATAAACTATTCTTTACATACATATATACGATACTCTATATATGTGTGTGCTGTTGTGTGTGTTGTGTGTTGTGTGTGTGTGTGTGTGTGTGTGTTTTATTGGTATACCTATATTCAATATATATATATATATATACTCCCTCCATATATATATATATCTATATGGATATATTAAATGTATATATATATATATTTATATATATATATATATAGTCTATATATATATACTATATATATAAAAATAAACTATACTATATATAGATGCATATATTCATATATGCATGTCACCTTTGTGTCTCTATATGTGTATAGTATATTATATATCTATATTAATATATTATATAATACCCCTATATATATATATATATATACGATAGATCTATATAATATCTATATATATGACATTTAGTATACATACTTATGTATATATTTATATATATTATACACATTTATATTTTAACATTTATATATACTATTCATATATATATTCTAATTAGTATAAATATATATATTTATATATCTAAATTATATATTTATATATATATAAATATTAAATATTATATAATATATATATTCATAAATATATATATATAAATATATATATATATATATATATGTTATATTATATAAAGTATACATAATATATCAAATAAATATATATAATTTTTATATACTATACATATTATATATATATAAACTATATCAATCTATATAAATCGTCTCATATAAATATTGGTTAAGTTATATGTATAATTTATATATATGTCTATATATCTTATAATATTTTATATATATATTATATATATATATATTTTATAATATAAATATATATATGCAATATATATATATATATATTATATAGTCCTCTCTATATATATATAATATACTATAATATATATATGTATATATTCATATATATATATATATTCATATTTTTATACTATATTATATATAATCTCTATATATAAACAATATCTATATATATTGTATATATTATATATATATAATATATAAACTAGTTATATATATCTCTTATATAGATAGCATAACTATATATATATAGAATAACCCGTATTTTATACATACAGTATATTCTAAATTATAAATTATATATATCATAAAATATATATAATATAATATATATATCATATATATATTTATTTTATATATATAAACAAATATAACAATAGTCTGTATGGTATATATGTATATAAATATAATAATATATAATATGATTTATATAATATATCTGCAAAATCTATATATATCATATACGTATATGTATTATTCCTAAAATAACTATTTATTTATATAATAGATATATAATATATATGATATCTATATACCATATACATACATTTCAAATCAATATAATAATACAAATATATATATATATATATATATATTATATTATATATCTATATACATATTATATATATATTAAAAATATATATATCTAAATAATCTTATATATCAATATATCTAAGTATATATACCGTTAGCTAATGTGTTATATATTATTATATATAATATATATGTATATATTTATAATACACTATTTTTATTATACTAAATATATTATATAGGTTATATCATATCTATAACAAATTATAATAATACTAGATATATATATAGTATTATAATTATATATTTTGAATATATATATCTGTCTCTAGTAATATAATATTATAATATTTTTTATATATATATATATATATCAAGAATACAATATATTATATATAATAGATATATATATATATCTATATATATAATATGAATATAGTAGATTATATATATATAAATATATATCAATTTGTATATTTATATAATATATATATATTATATGATATATATCGTATATATATATATTTTATAATATATATAGTATATATATAAATGTTTATATATATACCTATATATATATATCTCTATTATAGTATATATAATATATATATCAATGATATATTATATATATGGTTATATATGTACATATAATATATATATTATATTATATATATTTAGTATAATATTATATATATATTATTATATATGATACTTTCATTTTTGCTATATACTTCACATTGAGACACAAACACACATGCTATATATGAATATATGCAGTACCCTGATATATATATATATGCTATATACTATATAAATATATGATATAAAATATTATTAATATATCGATATCATATATATAACATTACATATATTATATATGTGTATCTAGTATAAGACATACATATATACATTATATATACATACACACACACACCAAGACAATACACACACACACACACACACACACACACACACACACACACCACACACAATACATTATATATAACTTTCTATATTATATATATATATATTATCATACATATATATAATTATATATATATATAGATATTTACTTTATATATTTATATATAGTACTTATACATGTATATATATATATTATATTATATTAATATATATATATATATATAAATATATATCAACTATTTAGTCATCTCATAGTATACATACTTTATA
>NW_028234438.1:11566713-11579213 GCF_977035675.1 Penaeus japonicus | reverse complement strand
CTAAAAATATATATACAAACATACAAAAAGTATATAATATATGTATATAAATAAAATATATATAACAAAAAAAATATATCATAAAAACTTATAACTAATATCTGTAGATACCAAAATTTCAAAAAAAACACTCCATATATAAATATATATAACCATATATAAATAATATATATATATATATGTATATATTTACATATATATAATTCATATCTATATATATATATATAATTATATATATGTAAACTATATAAACATAACTTCTAACTAACTATATAAAATTAAATAAAAAATTGTATAAAATCAAAAAACTATAAAAATACATACAATATATATATATCATATATATAATATATATCAATATATAAATATATATATATATACATTAAAAAAATATAAATAAAAATCCATACTAACTACAAAAAATAAATATATATCAATATATATATAAAATATAAAATAAAATAAAAATAGTAAATAAATATACATATAACTATATAAATAAATATATATAAATTAAATATATAAAGATATAAAAAATATAAATTATAAATATTAAAAATAAATATAGTATAAAAAGTAAAAATATAATATCATAAAAATAAAACAATATATATATCTATAACAAACTAAAATATAAAACAAAATATCTAAAAATAAATATATACCTCCCAAACTCTAAAATAAATATATAACATATATATAAAACTAAATTCTAAAAATACCAACAAACACATATATAATATACATAAAAATACCATAAATATATAATAAAATCAAAAAATCAATAAATAAAAATATATATAAATCAAAACTCTATCAATCAAAATAAATAAATATAACAAAAAGCATACTCTATCTAAATCACTATAACAATAAAACAAAAACAATAAATAACAATATTATCTATATTTATATATCTAAAATAAATAGATATAAATCAAAATAAAAGAAAAAAAACTATCTATCTAAAAAAATATAAATAAAAAATTAAATATATATATATATATATATGTAAATATATTTCTACCAAATACATCTAAAACAAAATATAAAATAAAAATAACTAATAAATATCTAAATATATACAATCTAGCTACCAACAAAAAACTCTAGAAATAACTATCAAAAAAATATAAAATAAATAACCAAAGAAAAACAAATAAAAATCTATATAAATATCACCTAAAAAATATAACCTATATATATTAAATAAAATATATAGATATATGTTAGATAAATATACTAATAAATAGATATATAATATTATATATAGTAAAACAAAAAATCACTATCTATATCTCTCTCACTAAAAACCAATATCAAAAAAAGAAACACAAACTCCCACACAACACGAAAATCTCAAACAAAAACTAACTAAAAAAATCTTATCACTATAAAACAATAAAACAAAAAATAACAAAAACAAACCCAAAACACACAACCAAAAAATCACACAAAACACAAAAAAACAAAAAAAAAATTCAACAACCAAAAACAATCAAAATAAAATAAAACACCACCCCCACCCACGCACACACACACCTACATACATAAATATCCAAAAAAAAACAACCAACAAAATAACAACTCAAAACACACTAAAACAAAAAAACACAAACACACATACAAACAACACACATAAAACACACAATCCACACACAACAAACTCTCTATAACTATAAATAAAAACAAACTAACCATCCAAACTAAACAAAACTGCACAATATATCTCTAATTTGTAAATTTATACCATAAAATTGTTTTGTAACTTAAGAAAACATATAACACTATTCTAATCAAAACAAAAAAAAAAAACCACAACAACTCACCACACACACACACACACAAACTAAACCACTCAAACTCACATCCACACACACTAACAACCACACACACTAACACACACAACCTCAAACATAAACAAACACAAAATCACACCATAACTCACACCTCACTCCCCCCCACCACCCCCACACCGACATACACATCCCCCATACCCTAACTCACCCACCCAAACACACACACACACAATCACAAACACTCAAACTCACACAAACAAAATATTTCACTCACACGACATAATCACATCTATACCAATCAATATTCACAAACACACATCTCACTCACTCATCACACACAAACAACACATACAAACACAACTCAATCAAACACCACTCACACACTCACACAAACACACACACTCACTAAAATACATCACATACACACACAACTCACATTACCCACACACACAACACACACTCACAAACACTCACTCTCACATAACTCATACATACATACAAACATACATACTTAAACACACCCACATACCAACACACACAAACACACAAAACAACGAAAAATCTAAAAACCTATCTAAACAAACTCACAGAAACACACAAATACAAACACACACACTAACCCACCCCCACACAAAATCCCATCTATATAAATAAATCTTAACAATATATATATCAATATATAAAACGCTTACACACACCCAACAAACACCCACAACACAACCAAAATAAATCTAAAAATAAAAAAAACACACTACAATCACAAAGCACACACACACAAACAAACAAAATACACACAAACACACCAACACCACAAAACAAAACCCTAACACATACACACAACAAAACCACAAACCAAAACAACCACACTTGAACCCAAAACACAAATCGAATATCATAACACAAAAACAATCACAATAAAACACTCAATCAATATATAATAAATCACCAGTCACTCACAAAAAATCTATCAAATCAAATCACTTAAAATATAAATAAAGATATAGAATATATAAAATATAAATATATAAAACCAACACCCACACCCCACACACACACCAAAAAAAAAAACAAAAATCTCAATATAATAAATAATCACAAAATATATAAATAACACAAATACTTCTAAAACCAAAAATATCTATACATAAATAAAAAAAAATAAAAAAAAATAAAAAACTATATATCTAAAAAAAAAAAAACAAAATAAGTAAAATCCAATATTCATAACTCCAAATAAACATCAAATAAACAATAAACTATATAAATATCTAACTAAAAATACATATAAATATAAAAATATCAAAATACTCTAACAAAATTACACAACAAACAAATAAATTAAACACATATCACACTCACAATCAATCCAAAAACAAAATATCTATTCTATCACTTCACAATAACTAAAAATAACCTCACAAAAAAAAATAAAAAAATAAAATCACCACACCAACACACACACACACACACCCCCCCCACCCCCACCGAACACTTTTTAACACAAACAAAAAAATATAACACTCAAACAACCAAAACTAACTCAAACACAAACACAAAGACAAAAAAAACAAACACAATAAACACACAATAACATAATACAAACAATATCACCCCACTCACTCTAGATACTCTCGCAAAGTATAAAAACCAACAACCCACAAAAAAAAAATCCAAAACACAAATACACTCACACACAAACGAAACACAAAAAAACTAAAACACAAACACACCTAAAAAAAATCTAAAAAACTATAAACCTATGGTGTTTGCCTATCGTGTGTGTGTGAATGTCTATTATGGAAATTGATGTGTAGCCGAATTACACTCGAAGACATATAACCAGGTAACAATGTCAAATTACATTTATTTGCTGCTGTATAAAGAAATGATCTCAGTTGAATTACAGGTCGTGTTTCCACAAATTACCCGTCCACCGTTAGACAGAATGGTTGTAAGCTCCGTCAACAGATGGCGTTGCTGGCGTGGCGGGACGGGTAATCATGCCATAAGGCTCAAGATCGTATCATTACACACGCGGTGATGACAATTAGGACAGATTGAAGCCGCAGTCAGGAAGCGAAACTACATTCAGCAGCTGTAGGATGTATTCTTGCGAGCGAGCGAGATGAAAACCTTTATTATTTCCCTGTGTGGCAACCTCACTATTACCCGTTCGCTAATGATATATCTTTGAACTATATTTATTGGGATTCTCTTTTGTTCTTGATGCATAATCTGTTTATTTTGGTGATTTGGCGTTTTTTTTTTCTTTCTTCTTTTCTTTTCTTTTTGTTTCGTGTTAAAGGTTATGTTGGTCATTCATACCTGAACCGAAATTTTATGATATACTAGTATTGAATATCACTCAAATATGCCCCCCCCCCCTTCCTCCATCCCCTCTCCCCCCGAATAGAATTCACGAGTAAAAATTCTCTCAGAGTAAAAGGAAGAAGAAAAAAACGAATAAAAAAAAAGAAATACGGCAAAAACATCTGTGATATGATTATATCTTTGGGAATTTGACCTTTGACCTCACTTCCTCCTCGGTCTTGTCTCGAAGGAAGAACAAATAGTTGAGCAATAATGCAGATAATATAAAATACGTATTTTGTTTATGCATTACGAGTTCAAATGTATTATAGCGGCATGAAATATTGTCGGGTGTAACTTTTATTACATTTTATTTGGTATGAAATACGTTTATTGTTTTCTCGCTCGGAAATGCTGTACTCCGACTTTTTAGATTTAATTTTCATTGTTGCTGTTGTGCTTGTTGTTGTTGTTGTTAATGCTGGTATTATCATTTTGCTTTTCTGTTTTTTTGTTATGTCATTGTCAGTATCATTATCATTGTTATTATCAATATTATTATTGTTATCATTATTGTCATCATTTTCCTCGTTCCTATTATCGCTATTGATAATATACTTGTTGCTGTTATCATTATCATTATTGATTTTATTCTTATTATCATAATCGCTTTATATTTATATTATCATTCATTTTAGAAATCTATTAAGAATGGTAGTCATATTGCTAGTTATGCTCACCATGAAATAGGTCGTACATCATATTTTTTCATCATTTGATATCATGCTCATTATCATATTCATTATCTATGATGCGAATCACACCATAATCATCATTATTATTGATTTTTCAACTATCAATCTGCAACGATCAATTTTCAATCTATCTTCATTATTACTCTCATTGATATAACTTTTCATTCAATATTCATGATATGAGATGATTTTAAAGCGATTCCTAATCATACTATTTCTTTGCCATTAGTTTCATTATCTTTGTTTCGTTGTCACTTTTGGAGGTAGATGTGTCTTGTTTTGCACGTATATATTCTTGGTTATTTATGTATGACAATTCTCTGCAAGGTCTATTTGATTATGTTTTTTTTTCGGTTTTGTTTAGTATTAGGAATATTTTCGAATAATGTCAATAAACTCTACGGTATTCCATCGCCGTCATTCATTCGCTACGTCTTTGCGAATGTTTACATATATTCATTAAAGTGTATGGGTGGATACGCACACATACACACACAAGTCTGGATCTTTCCTTATGTGTATATATACGCTTGCCTATAATTATGTATGTTTTAAATATTCATACGCGTAAATGTATATCTATTTAGGAGTATAAACTGCATACGTACGCATATATACGCACATAACATCCATTCCCACACAGATGTACATTTTTTTCCTGGAAGTAAAGGAACTCCCCCCCATTATATCCCCTCTCCCCCCCCCCATTACACCCCCAACGATAGGACTAAAAAGATAAATCAATATTTAGGATTGATTTAGGGCGATCATAATAATCCTGTTGAAATATATATAGGATTATTGTTCCTATGGTCGAGTTCATTGATTTGGTTTTGATTTTGTTTTTAATGTGAATCTTTATTTTTATATTTCATTTATTTTTATTTTTATTATTATTATTATTATTATTTTTTTTTTTTTTTTTTTTTTTTTATTTTTTTTTTTTTTAGCTTCTAGTGTAACCGATTTTGATTAACCATGATTGTATAGTTTCGGTTTTGAGAATGAATGAGGATAGATTATGTTGAAAAACATTGATAAAGATAATAACTATGATAAAATGACAATGATAAAGATGAATAGTAACGAGGATAAATAATAGTGATGATGATAATGATAATAATAATGAAGATGAATAGTAACGAGGATAAATGATAAGGATGATAATGATAATAGTATTAAAGACAGTGATATATAGATATAATTATCACTTGGTATGCATTTGACAAGCAATGATAATCTCAATATCATTATAGATAATATTAATGCTATCATTATCATTAATGTTTGTGACCTCATGATCATATTGCTATGAGCATGAGTTATATAATAATCCTCCTTATCATTGCTGTTGATATCATTGCAGATTCTATCATCATTTTCGTTGTTTCGTTTATTAGTTCATTAGTTATTTCGTTTATCATTTATCATTATTTTGATAATTACTGGTATTCTCATTCCTTTTGTTATCTGTTGTTTTTTATTGTTATTTTTATTTTTTTATTTTATCATTTTATTTATTTTTATTTATTTTTTATTATTATTATTTTTTTGCCGTAATTATTTCTATCATTATTACGATCTCTGTTTTTATTCTTACTATTAATATTGTTGTTCTTTATCAGTTACATTGCCATGATCATCTTATTGCTATCGTTATTAACATCTTTATGTTTATTATTGTTATTGTTATCCTTGTTATCACTAATACCTTTATTATATTTGGTATCATTTTTGCCATTACTGTTATTATCCTTATTATCATTATTATCCGTATTATCATTCTTATTACTATTATTATCATTGTTATTATCATTATGACTATCATCATTATTATCATCATTATCATCTTTATTATCATTATCATTGTCATTATCAAGAATGATTATGAATATAATAATCATTCTCTTATTTATTGTTATCATTACTATCGTCGCTACTATTATCATTACTATTATCATCATTATTTTCTCAAACACTATCATTAATAGCATCATCATTTGATACTGACATCACTATAACTATTATCATACTCATCATAAGTGCATCGTTTATTTATTTCTGTCATCATTTATTTTTCATAATTGTTATTAACATCATTATCATTATTATCACTTATAGTCTTATTACTACCAGCAGCATACTCTCACATATCGTTATCATAATCATCAATTTTTATTAATATTACTTCAATTATTATTTATACTTCTATAACTATAGGTATATCAGTATCCCTATCATTCATCTATTGATTTGTTTACTATCATTTTTATTCATTATAGGTATTACAGTGCTAAAGGTGATTTTTTTTTAAATTATGATTATAATTATATAGGTAATGATTGGGATATTAATGACAAGAGAAGAAATAAAATAAATATATAATGATAATGAGAACGTTTATATCAGCTCCAAGTAGCAAAAAAAAAAAAAAAAAAAATCATTATAAGATTAATATGATAACAGTGATAATGATTGGTGAAAATGACCATAAAAAAGATAATCATGATAAAATGATGTAAGTAATAATGATGATTGTGCTAGGAGTAATAATCACAATCGTGATACGTTAATTAATCGTTTTATTAATGACTGAGTGTATATCAAAACTATTTATATTCACATCTTTTTTTTTATCATTATTTTTTTATTCCCTTTTCGTGTTTATCTTCACTAACCCCTCCCCCCCTCACCCCCTTCCCACTAGCACCTCCTCCCCCCACCCCCTCTCCCACTACCACCTCCTCCCCCCACACCCTCTCCCACTAGCACCTCCCCCCACCCCCTCCCACTAGCCTCCCCCCCCCCTGCCACACCCCCTCCACATCCCCTTCCCCCCCCCTGCCACACCCCCTCCCACTAGCCTCCCCCCCTGTCACACACCCTCCCACTAGCCTAGCCCCCCCCCCCCCACACCCCCTCCACATCCCCTTCCGCTCATTAGACGTATATCACCAAAACTAATCCCATTTCAATATTTCAGAGATAATGATACTAATCATCAGAGAAAAAAACAATATATTGGAACCAGTCAATATTTACTTAAGATTTTAGGCCTTAGCTTGTTCCCTCGTTCTTTTTCTCTCTCTCTCTCTCTCTCTCTCTCTCTCTCTCTCTCTCTCTCTCTCGTAGGCCTAACAGAGCACATGATATATGGTGGCGTGTGTATGGTGAGTGATAGTGTGTGAAATGAGTCTTGTGTACACGCGCGTGTGATATGTGGATGTGTATCTTTTTGATGTTGTCTGATATGATGGTTATCATTTTGTATTGTTGTATTAGTATTGATAATTTTTTTTATTATTATTTTCATCCTTTTTAGTAGTAGGTGTAATGTTATTGATATTGTGATTATTGTTGTCATGCTCATCATCATTATCATCTTTATTTTTATCATTGTTATTGTTAGTATCTATTGTTATTTAATGTATTTACTAATATACACATATACATATATAATACACACACACGCACACACACACACACACACACACACACACACACACACACACACACACAGACATATATATATATATATATATATATATATATATATATATATATATATATATATATACAAAAGAAAAACTATTCTGGTATTTTCTGTCTCGTTCATGTCTGACCCACATGGGATATACTTTTTTTCCACTAATCATTATGATACTCCTCCTACCTCATCAGTCTGGTATATAATTTTGTGTACGTTATATTATTCTTTTTTGTAATATATATATATATATATATATATATATATATATATATATATATATATGTATATACATATTTATATAATATTTAAATAAAATATATATATCTATATATATATATATATATATGATATAATGTATGTATACTCACACACACACACACACACACACACACACATCACACATATATATAATATATATATATTAAATATATATATATATATATATATATATAGAGAGAGAGAGAGAGAGAGAGAGAGAGAGAGAGAGAGAGAGAGAGAGAGAGACAGGTATAGATATAGATATATATAAACTTATATATCTATTTATATATCATATATATATACATATATATATATATATATATATATATATATATATATATATATATATATATGTTTGTCTGTGTGTGTGCGTGTGCGTATGTGTTTGCGTACAGCAAATGTTACAGGTGAATAAACAAGTGCGAAAGAGACAAGATAAAAAGGAAACAAAGAAAGAAGCAAAGATTAAAGAGAGAGAGAAGAAGAGAGAGAGAGAGAGTGAGAGAGGAAAGAAAGAGAAAGAAAGAGAGACACACACACATCACCCTTATCCTATATCCTACCCCCTTACCCAAAGCTTCCTTCCCCCCTCCCCCACCGCCCCCTCCCCCCCCCTCCATCAGAAGGCAACCATCCAAGCGAAACAAAAGACATAAAAGTGGAAAGCCTATGTTTTTCCACGGAACTTCCTACACGTACGAAAACGTCCGAAAAAAAGTAAAAAAAAAAAAAAAAGTAAAGAAAAAAAAAGAAAAAAAAGAAAAACGACTTCTATTTTTTTGTAAATACATTTAGATGAAAGAAAGAAAGAAAAGAAAAACATTAAAATGAGACAATGGAAGAAAAAGGGGTAGGGGTGAGATATTGAAAGATAGGAATGATAGTTTGAAGAGAAAGAAAGAAAGAGAAGGCTGATAACAAGATAAGAAAAAGTATATAGAATAGAATGAGAAATAGAAGAGAATGAAAAGAGAAAAAAAAGAAAAAAGAATAGAAACAATAAGCAATAGAAAAACACAAACAAAGAATGATAAAAATAAATGAAAACTGAACAAATAAAAGAATAGAACTATAAAAATAAAACCGTAAAAAACAGAGAAAAAATTAAAACAATAGTAAAAAATAATTTTTAAAAAGTCAATCCACTAAAAATGATATAGATATACAAACAAAAGAAAAGAAATTGAATAAGTACAAGTGCTGAGAGAGTAATAGAGCAATTGACAATAAGCGGTTGAGTGTGACATTGTCTCTCTCTCTCTTTATTTTTTTACGTTAATGAGAACAAAAAATGTCATTATTTTCGCTTGGATGCCTTTGGAGTTCGTGCTTTTGCCACCAGAGGGCTAGAGCTGGTAAGGGGTGGGGGGCAGGGGGGTAGGCGGGGTGTCTTTGATCTTTTTATTTTTTCTCTTATTTATGCTTCAGTTTTTTTTTTTTTTCTTCTTCTTCTTCTTTTCCTTGTCTTATTTACGTGTATGTGGAATCTTTGTGTTATATGTATATATATGTATATAGATGTATATATATATATAATTATATATATATATATATATTTGTATTTTGTTTTATTTGTATTCTGTTGATTTTCAGTCTTAAGGGGATTTTTATTCTTATTTTTATTTCAATTACTAATCATCATTTTTCCTTCGGACATTTTCGCTTCTGTCTTTTTTTGTTGTTGTATTATCAATTATTGTTATATTTGTTATTGTAACTGTAATTATACTTATCATTATCATTATTGTTACCCTTATCATCATTAGCATAAGAGTTATCAATGGCATTGATAATATCCTTATCGCTATTATTATCATAATTGATCCGATTATCATAATCCCTCTGTTTTTTTGTTTGTTTTTTAAATGTTTTTTTTATTATTTTTTCTGCATCGCTTTTTTCTACCCCACACATATACACACCCACACCCACACCCACACCCACACACACACAGCTAGTCCACCTAGGATGTCAAGGGCAGAGGCGGTACTGTCAAAGTCAAAGTCAAAGTCGCGCCTTCCCCCCCTCCCCTCTCCCCCCGCCCGGAGACGTCACAGGCATAGAGCAAGACCATCATATGTATACGTGCGTTAATGCGTAAAATCCTGGGCACTCATACAAGGCATCCGAGCATAAAGTATGCTTTATGCTCGGATATGAATTACTAAGCGCATGAAGATGAAAATTATAGTGAAAAATGAATAAATAAAAAAAACAGCCGCCATTGGCACTGGTCACCAACATAGCAAGGATGTAAGCCATGTAATTGCTGATAGGGGAAAAAAAGAAAAACAAAAAGAAAACAGAAGAGGTGTGGACAGAGTAAAGCAGAGCCGATGGCAGAGAGAACGAAGAAAAGAAATGGAATAAAGGATTGTCACCTCAATCATTCGAAGTTGATGGGGGAGCTCTGGGACCTTGCACGTCAATTGGAAATAAGCATAAAGTCATTGCAAGCCAACTTAAGAATACACAATTGCAAGAAAGGACAACGATGGCCACGAACTTGACTCCTACTAAGTTCAAGCCTGTAAAAGAGATGGCTTAATCATCACACTGGATCACAGAGAAACAGAATTAATTAATGGTTGACGTAAGCAGACTATTTTCATGGTTGATGGGGATAGATATTAAACTCATATGCCAAGCAGTGAACATTTTACCAATTTAATCATCACAAACACGATGTCAGCTGTTAAAAAGGAACATTTCAGGAATAGTTGACATAGAGCTAAAGGCTGAATAGCAGAGGAGGTACGTGCCATTGTTAGAACAAATGATAATGGCTGTTTGGTTGAAGGTAATGAGCAATGTGAGTGAGTGATGGAAACACATGGTCTGGGAATTCAAATGAATGTTGGGAGTCATTAGTAGAGTTTCCTATGACAAGTCGGTTAGTCATTGCAAGCATTCTCTTCAATGAAAACATGAGATTACAGCTAAAAGTGATATAGATGTACATAAGTTTACTACATATGTCGAACAGCCAGCATAAAGGAGATTACACATTACAGGTGATTACACATTGCAGTTATTACAGGTGAAAGAATAACAAACCACTAGAAAAAAGTCATATATTTTGAGCAAAATAATCAATTGAAATGGACAGCAAAGACATTTTTGTGATATTCCCAAAGTATGTGGGAAAAGCTAATCATAATACCTGCACTTCGCTAACATCAGAATCACAAAAATGATACAAAACCCGTATTGCATAACCAATAGAAGATATCTATCATACCAACAGAGTAATTCACAATATACATTAGATATCTGCCGGACTAGAACATTGTCACAAAATTCACAGGACGCTCAAATCATTTACCTCTGGCGCCATTGCAGTTCGTTAATAATATCAAACCGTTTAGATTTGCTGCACCGTTTTTTCACTAGATGTTTAGTTACATACTTGACAAGAGCGTCCGGAACTATCTGTGCGTAGAAGAGATATATAAATATAGGAGGCCAAGATAAGTTGCCATGACACTATCTACAGAAAGCAGACGTAGAAAAATAATTGTCTCAAATATAGATAGGTAGTTCGTTTTGGCCGAAAGGGGGAGATAGACATAATATTTATACGCACACACAGAAATATATATAAACATATATATATATATATATATATATATATATATATATATATATATTTACATATATATATATATAAATATTATATATAGTAAATAATAAAATAAATATTAACATATAATAATATATTTATATATTATATATATATAGATAATAAAAAAATATAAATATATATAAACACAAATATATATGCATGTATATTTAGAAATTTATATATATGTATGTAACTATATATATGATATCTATATATATATAAATATATATATATATATATATTTATATATAAATATATAT
>NW_028234438.1:11564905-11566613 GCF_977035675.1 Penaeus japonicus | reverse complement strand
CCCTCCCTCCCTCTCCCACTTCCTTATTCATCACCTCTCACCCTTCCTCCCGCGATTCACACACATCTACGAGGCGCCGCATAACACGAAATCCATGTAAGGACTCTTGATATATGAGACAGTCTTGAGAATGGATGTGTAAGCACTCAAGGCAACTTTGATTTTTATTGCAGGTCGTCTTGCATTGTCTCAAGAATGCGAAGTGTCGGTGAAGCACCTTGGACTAAGTGAACTTTGTCGTTTATAAAGGTGTTTGTGAAGATCTGTTTTTTTTTTTTTTTTTTTTTTTTTTTTTTTTTTTTTTTTTTTTTTTTTTTTTTTTTTTTTTTTTTTTTTTTTTTTTTTTACTTTTTTTTTAAGGTGTGGGATTGGTTCTATGTGCGTTTTGTTTGATTGTTTGTTTGTTTGTGTGTCTGTGTCTGTGTGTTTGTGTGCGCGTGTCTGAGTGTACGTATGTCCATATCCTCATTTGACGAGCATGAAAGCATATATCAATCAATATTAATATGTAATCATATGTTTATATATGAGCCTGATTGCGCACTAGTATAATCGTGTACGTATGTGTGTATGTGCGTAAATCCACATACATGGTACACTCATTCTCCCTGTTCTCACCTCATCCCATCGTCCCATAACAGACGACCCGGGAATCTGAAAGTCGTACTGAATTATTCATTCGTTGAGCACTATCAAGGACATGCAATATGCAACTATGTTTATAAGTATAAAAAGGAGTGAGATGAGATAGAAGTGTATGAGAGAGAGATATACATTTAAGTGATTGAGGAGAAGGGAGGGGGGGGGGGGGGGGGGAAGGGGGGGGGGGAGGGAGGGGGGGGGTAGGGAAAAAGGGGGGGGGGGGGGATGGATGGGTGGGAGGTGGGAGGATGAAGGGAGGATGAAGGGAGGGAGGGGAGAGTAGGGAAGGGAGGGGGAGGAGCATATGGAGGGTGAGGGAGGGAGGGGAGGCGGGAAAGGGGAAGAAGGAAGGGGGGGAGGGGTGAGGAAGCAGGGACCAGGGAAGGAGGAAGCTGGGAGGGAATTTTGGAGAGGGGAAATTTTGGAAGAGGGGGGGGAGGAATCAAGAGGAAATAGGGAGGGAAGGGAGGGAGGAGAGGAGAAGAAAGAGAAGAAGGGAGAGCGAAGGGAGAGGAGAGGAGAGGATGAAGGGAGGGGAGGGAGAAAGAAGCATGAGAGATAGTAAGAGAGGGAAGAGGAGGGGGGAGGAATGCTCTAATGAGGGGAGGGACGAGGGGAGGGAGGGAGGGGCGGGGGGAAGGAGAGTGAGGGAAGGGCGTAGTGAGGATGAAGGGAGGATAGGGAGGGAGGAGAGTAAGGATAGAGGGAGAGAAGGGAGGGTAGAGAGAGTTGAGGGAGGAGAAAGGGAGTGGAAAGAGGGAGGATAAAGTGCTGTTCCCTCAACACCCCTTCCCCTCCTTCCTTCCCTCACCTCTCCCCCTTCCCTCGCCCCTCCTCCCCCACCTCATATCAAAATCAAATCAAATAAAAATTTCCCATCTTCCTCCCTTTTTTTTTTCTCTCTCTCTTTTTTTTTACATCTTCCAATCAATACATCCTACTCGTAAGTGAGTACGAGTGAGTGAGAGAGTGAGTGAGGGAGTGAATTATCTTCGTCTACATTATAAATAACAAAATGTGTTGGTTATACGTCAGGTGTATATTGCTTTTATAAAATGCATGCCCA
>NW_028234438.1:11552405-11554905 GCF_977035675.1 Penaeus japonicus | reverse complement strand
CATTATCATTATCATCATCACCCTCACTCTCGTCATTATAGAAAAGATAATCACCATTATCATTCTTATCACTATCATGAACATCAAAATATTCATCTCCATCATTAGTTCCATAATTATCATCATTATCATTATTTTTCATCATCTTTCCTTCTTCGTTCATTCAAGATGCAACAAGATTCAATGAGATTCGGAAAATTGTATGACAGTGACAGATGAGAGTTTGTGATTGCGAATGATTAGTATGATTGCAAATGTGGGTATAATGATGATTAATACAGAGATTAATCATTATTACTATCATTATTATCATTATTATTATCAACATCATTACATTTTTATTATTATTGTTATCATTTTAATTATCAGTATTATCATTATTGTTATCGTTCATTATCAGTATTGTCATTATTGTTATCATTTTCATTATCATTATTGTTATCATTTTCATTATCATTATTACTATTGTTATCACCATTATTAATATTATCATGATAATCATCATTATCAAGATCATCATTCCTAATATCATCTTAATATCATCATAAATATCATTATCATCGGTATCAAGGTTACATCATCAACCTCAGTGTCATTATCCTCTCCATCAAAACAAATAATTAATGATAAATGAATAGATAAACATAGATATAGATAGATAGATAGATAGACATATATATAGACGCATTCAGTACAAGTGATCAAAATTCCTTAAAAAAAAAAAAAAAAAAAAAAAAAAAAAAATCAAGTAACAGACCCATTATTCAATGAGGACTTGCAATAGTGCACAATCGTTGAAATCTCCTCCTGGCACTGATTCAGATCCTGTTGCAATATATATGCAACAAGTCTTTAGTCCTTGAGCAACCCTTACGCGAAGTATCTTTACAAATTGTTAGTAACTTTTTTTTCTGAATGCTATCAACAAATTATTAGATATTTGCTAAAACATTGCTTGCACCCACATGATAGTGATAATGATGATGATGATGATAATAATGATGATAATAATAATGATAATATTATAAAAAGATATTGATATTATTAATGATGATAATGATCAGATATGATGATAAGAAAACATAGACAGTTGATAATAACGATATTAATAAGATGAAGATAGTGATTATAACAATAATAGCAATAAAAGAAAACAATGAAAATTATAATGATATCAACAACAACAACAACAATAAAACAGTAAAAAAAAAGAAAGAAAAAAAAACAATTGCAAAACCACCCTTGCACGAAATCTTGCAAATCATACAACACATCATTCATGTCATGATTCGACATTTCTAATCAGATTAGGAGAAAACGTCCTTAAACGCTCTTATCTTTATCTTGCGTGCTATTATCACAAGGTCTTGAAGACTTGAGTGAGGCAGTGCTATGTATATTGTTAGGAATATTTGTATAATATATATATATATCTTTTTTTTTTTTTTTTTTTTTTTTGACCTTGATTGAAAGTAAAAGGTTTTTTTTCATGTCTTGAGTACCTCGTTGTTATCTTTTCTATTGTCATTGTTGTTGTTTTTGTTATCACTGTCGTTTTTATGAGTATTATGATTGTCATTGTTATTGTTGTTGCTATTATTATTATAGGTCTGTTATAGTAGCATCTTTATTATCATCATTATTATTAGTACTACTGTTAGTTGTATGATCATTTTTTGATAATTTCTTTATTTGTTATCATTATCATCATCATGGTTAATCATCGTCATGATCATCATCTTTTTTTTTCATTACAATCGTCTTTTTTATTGTTATATTAACGTTATTTTTATCATCATTATTATGGCCATACTAATGTTGCATATAATTATCCTTATTATCATTATTATCATGATTATTATCATTAGAGATATTATCATTATTAGTGTTATCACTATCATCACTTTTATTACCACTATTATTTTTAGTATTAGCTCTACCTTCTTATCATTAACATTCCGATCATTATTATCATTACACTATCTTCATCAACATTATAATCATCAGCATCAAAATCATTATCAAAATCCCCACTCCACAATATATCATCTTTAACATCATTATCATCATCATCATCATTATCATCTCCACCAAAACATCAATAATCAAAGATAAACAGATAAACATAAATAAGAACACGAGAACTCACCGAGAACGCAACAAAACCTCAAATTATCCCAAGCGTTTCAGAAATTACTCTCATTTGATTATTAAAGAACGCCCATTAATTAACCCACGCTAACCTGAACGCAACGTGTTTCTCAAAATGAACGCAAGAGTATGAACGCAAACTCGTTTCGTGTACTTTCGTAAGCGTTCACAAGCTCATTTGTCGAACGCTTTAATGACCCCCTGGCGAATATTTAATATGATTTTGATCGATACTTATACATCATTAAGGAATTCGTTATTAATTTGATGTAGGATTACGGATTCATTGCTTCCGGTTTTTTCTTTTGTAGGGGTGGGTAGGGGGATGGCGGGGGGGGGGGGGGTACTT
>NW_028234438.1:11527405-11534905 GCF_977035675.1 Penaeus japonicus | reverse complement strand
CACATACACGTGTTCCAACCGCGCTGAAGGACCACTAAACTCAGCTACGAAGATTTGACTCCCACTTGCAAGCAACAGAAGACTTAAAAGTAACTTAAAACCAGGACAATTACCTCTTCTTACCTCTTTCCCGCTGCTTCTACAAGTCTACTTACGTCTTATACCTCTCCTTTCTTCTCTTCTCCCCCCCCCCTTGCTTCTTCATACCCCCCACCCCCTGTACTCTCTCCCCCACCCCACCCCATCCCCCTCTCTCCCTTGCTACTATCAGGAGTAACTTAAAACCGGGACAATGACATTAACTTGTTCACTTCCCACTTCTCCTATATTTCTTCTTACGTCTTCTACTACTCCTTTCTTCTCTCCCCCCCCATCCCTCCCCTTTCTTCTCCCCCCCTCCTCCTCCTCCCCCTTCCCCCCCCCCCCTCTCCCTTCTTCCTTGCAACTCTAGCTTTGCAATTTTAATAATCCTGAATAACGCGTGGGACCCTTTCCTCGAAACAAAGAAAACGAGCGCCTGTAATGTCTTCTCTCTATTGTACGGTACAGGAAGGAAGGGTGGTGGAGGAAGAAGAGGAGGAGGAAGAAGAGGAGGAGGAAGAGGAGGTGGTGGAAGAGGAGGTGGAGGTGGAAGAGGAAAAGGTGGAAGAGGGGAGGAGGAGGAGTTGGTGGAGGAAGAAGAGGAGGAGGTGGAGGGGGTGGTGGAAGAGGAGGTGGAGGGGTGGAAGAGGAGGTGGTGGAAGAGGAGGTGGTGGAAGAGGAGGGGGGGGTAGGTGGAAGAGGAGGAGGAGGGAGAGGTGGAGGTAGTAGGTGGTGGAAGAGGAGGTGGAAGAAAGGGAGGTGGTAGGTGGAAGAGGAGGAGGAGGAAGTGGAAGAGGAGGAGGAAGATGGGGAATAAGGGAGGTGGAGGGGGAGGAGGATGTGGAAGAGAGAGAGAGGTGGAAGAGGTAGAAGAAGGGGAACGGGGAAGATAGAGGCGAAGGAAGGATTGGAAGAGAGGAAGAGAGAGAGGTGGAGGTGGCGGGAGAAGAGAAGGAGGAGCAGGTGGAAGAAGGAAGGGAAGGGGGAATAATAGAAGGAAGGGGAAGAGGTGGAAAAGGAAGAAAAGATGGAGGTGGAGGGAAAAAAAGGAGGAGAAGGAGCAGGTGGAAAAGGGGGAAAACGGGAATTGGAGGTGGAGGAATAGAAAGAAGGAGAGGAAGTGAAGGGGGAGGGGTAAACGGAAGGGGAGGAGGTGGAGGGGGAGGAATAGGAGGACGGAAGGGGGTGGAATAGGATGGGAAGAGAAGGAGGAGAAGGAGCAGAAAGGGGTAGGAATACCCATAGGCGAAAATGAAAGAAACTAAAGCGAAAAAGAAACAAAAAGTCAAAGACAAGAAGATATAAAAAAAGTGAATAAACTAGAGAAGAAATGAAGCGAAATGAGAGGAAAAAAAAACTTTTTACAATTAAGAACAGCAACAAGAACGACTACAAAAAAGTAGAAAAAAAACAAAAAAATAACAAGAAAAGAAACCAATCAAATCAAACCAAAATACCCCCCCCCCAAAAAAAAAAAAAAAAAAAAAAAAACGAAAAAAGACAAAAAAAAAAAAAAAAAAAAAAAAAATTGAAGGAACTGAAACAACAACGAAATGATATATATATAAATTTCTCCCCCTTTCTCTCACGCATGAACCGGAAGTGAATTAACCGAGGTAGGATGATAAACTAATCTGGAAGGACATGCCAGAATTCTTAATGAGATTCGAGGGAAACAGAGGATGAAAAGGGGAGGGAAATAATTGCTATCGAATGCGGTGTAAGGTAAATAGGGAGAGGAGTAGGAGAGAGAGAGAGAGAGAGAGAGAGAGAAAGAGAGAGAGAGAGAGAGAGAGAGAGAGAGAGAGAGAGAGAGAGAGAGAGAGAGAGAGAGAGAGAGATAAAGAGATAGGGTTAGTAAGATGGAGAAAAAAGGAATAGCTAAGAGAGAGAGAGAGAGGCCGAAAGAGAGGGAGAATAAAAAATAATCACCTCCTAACCCCCCCCCCCACACACACACACAACAACAAAACAATGATAATAAATTCTCGCAATGCCAACAACAGCAATTAACCAACAACAATGACAATCAAACAACAACACCAACACAACCACAACAAACAGACCCCAAACAACACCAATAACAAGAGCAAAGAAAAAGAAAGGAAAAAGTAAAGTAAACAGAATCACTAATTACAACCTTGGTCGACCACGAAAACCCATACTTCAGCTGACAACGTGTTATCATACTTATCATCAACTTAGCTTTTTTATTCACCTCTTTTATCAGGTAAAAGGAAGGGGTTATTTCCCCCTCTCCCTCCCCCCTCCTCCTACCCTATTCTATCCTGTCCTCCCCACCTCTCCCTCCTCTCCACTTCTCCTTCCTCCCCTCTTCTTCCTCCTTCCCTCTGATCACCTACCTCTACTTCCTTCACACTCCACCCCTACCCCCTCTTCTTCCCCTTTCCCCACACCCTCTTCCTCCCCATTCCACCCCACCTTCTTTCTCCCCTCCCCCCTCTCTTCTTCCCCATTCCACCCCGCCTTCTTTCTCCGCTCCCCCCTCTCCTCTTCCCCACTCCATCCCCACCCTCTAACTCCCCTCTCCACCCACCCTCTTCCTCCCCACTCCCTCCCCAACCTTCCCCCTTCCTTATTCTCTGTCACATTCCCTCACTACCCTCCTCCCCACTTCCTTTTTTACTACTACCTCCTATTACTATCTTCTTTCTCTATCTTCACACCTCTCTCTCCCTTCTTCCTATTCCTATTTTTTGCTTTGCTTTTAACTGGAAGGGTATTTTCCCCTCTCGTTGTTTTATCTCTCTCTTTCTCTTTCGCTGATTCTCTCTCTCTCTCTCTCTCTCTCTCTTTCTCTCTCTTTCTCTCTCTCTCTCTCTCTCTCTTTATCTCTCTCTCTCTCTCTCTCTCTCTCTTTTCTGTCTCTCTGTCTGTTATTTTCTCCCTCTTTCTCCTTTCTCTTTCTCTTTCTACCCTTCCCCCCTCTATCTCTCTTTCTCTCTCTTTTCCCGTGACTTTCCTTCCCACCTCTCCTCTTTTTTTTCCTCAATTTCGGAAGCCGTTCACTTTGTTGCACGCCGTAAGTTGCACACTGTAATCCCATAATTGCAACAGGTCCCCGATGATAAACATCTCCCCCTACCAACCAACCCCACCCCCTCCCCTCCCCCACCCCACCTCCTCCCCCTCCCTTTGCAACCGGACAGCTATATTCGTATCCGACACAGCTCGTTAAAATGTTCCCGTTATCCGAATGGGTCGGGTTTTATGCCTGGGGGAGGGGGGGAGGTGGAGGAGGAGGAAGGGAGGGGGAGGTGGAGGAGGAGGAAGGGAGGAGGAGGTGGTGGAGGAGGAAGGGAGGGGTAGGTGGAGGAGGGGGGGGTTAGTGGTCAGGATAGACACTCCGGATACGGGTATAAGGGGATGGGGAGGGGTAGGAAGGAGGGGGTAGGGGTTATGTTGGTGTTTGTTTGGAGGGCGGGAGGGGGTGGGGTCTATGGGAGGGGGGTTGGGGGAGGGGGGTTGATGGTAGGGTGTTGGGAGGAAGGTGTTAGGTTGAGTTCTGAGAGAGAGAGAGAGAGAGAGAGAGAGAGAGAGAGAGAGAGAGAGAAAGAGAGAGAGAGAGAGAGAGAGAGAGAGAGAGAGAGAGAGAGAGAGAGAGAGAAAGAGAAGGGTTAGTTGGGGTTTAGTGTGGGGTTCTAAAAGGGGTGGTGGACGACTACGTTAAATATGCTTTCGAACCCCATGATGTTGGTGGGTTCAATTAAACCGTGCAGTGGACCGCGAAGTCGAAGTCACGGTCGGGCTACCAAGCCGAACGCGGTGATCTACGCCGAGTGAGGCAATAAGAGATTGTGATATATATATCGTGGGAATAAAGTGTTATGTCTTATTTTTTCCCCTCTTCTTATCTTTTTTTTCCTTCTGTCTTTTCTGCTTTGGTTTAGTGTCTCTCTTACGTTTTTTTTTCTTCTTTACTTTACTTTTTTTGCCTTCTTTTTACCGCGAATTTTTTAAACAAAAGATCGAGGAATGAAATGCGTTTCGTCGTCACTCAACCTTTAGCTTATTGACTTCGTTGACGTTTTTGGATGTGAGTATTTGATATCTAGTTTTATGTTTTATATTTTCTTAGCGTAATTAAAGAAAACTTTTTTTTTGTATACCACGATTTTTATTCATTTATCTATTTCTTTATATATGCGATAATAAAGGTCTTGAATTATAGCAATCCGTAATTATCATTATTATCCTTTCATCATTATCATCATCAATATTTCTAAAGTTATCATCTGTATCAGTTTGTTTATATTTCCTTATTTCATCGACTTTTTACCTCGCCGTAATGCGTTTCATCGTCTTTAACAGTTTTTGGATAGGTATCTAGATGGAGTTGAAATCACCGACATAATCTGATGCATTACTTGTTTTTTTTTATTGAATATGTTTATTATTGTTATCAATATCTTCAATATCATCGTCATTATCATCATCATCATCTTCGTTATCATTATCATCATCATCATCATCATTACCATCATCATAATCATCATAGTAATGGTGTTGTTATTGATGATAATAATACTGGAAATAAAGATGACAATAATGATGCGTTGATGATGATAATAATGATGCGTTGATGATGATAATAATGTTGTGTTGATGATGATTATGATGATAATGATAATTATAATAACGATTATAGATGTTATTGATTATCACTGATATCATTAACACTATCCCAATTACCTTTATATTTAGTCATAAACATACACACCTATACATTTTGTGCATGTCCAAGTGTATGTATATTTACGCACACGCACACACACACACACACATACGCACACACATGCATGGAGTGTGCGTGTCTGTGATGTAAGTACCAGAGCGGACACATCATGGTCCCAAACATACTCGTGTCTCCGTGTGTGTATCCGAGCAGAGTGCATGTGTGTCTGCACGTGTCCGTATTAGGCTGCGTGCATGTCTCCATGTGTCCACACCAGTCTTCTCCTCACGACTGTACCAAACCCTTCGTTGCAATGTGCCTGTTGAAAGCATTCCGGACTCTCATGCAATGTCAAAGGAAGTCTTATAAATGGCACGGCACATGTGAAGTAATTGCAGACGTCCCCTTGCTTGCAATGAGGAGATCTCTAGTCTGCAACGAGATACAACATGCAACATATGCTGTGGATGGGTGCATGATAGTCTCACTTGTATCTCACAGGAACATGCATGACTTTGGCGAACTTTGTTAAATATCATAATCGGTCCGTGTGACCTTTTTTTTGTCCTACTTCACCCTGTCATGCAAAGAGTTTGAGGTTAGGCTGTAATTCGCATGGTATTGCATGTTGATATGTGAGGAAGACAATTTTTTTTTTCTCTCTCTCTTTCAAGAACGGGAGGGGGGAGGGGGAGTGGGAGGGGGGGAGGCCGAACGTCCGATAGGCTAGGTCATGTTAGGTCATGTTGAGTTAAGATTAGGGTTAGGGTTGACTTAAATCCGGGTTATGTTATGTTATGTTAGGATTAGGTTAGAGAGAGAGAGAGAGAGAGAGAGAGAGAGAGAGAGAGAGAGAGAGAGAGAGAGAGAGAGAGAGAGAGAGAGAGAGAGAGAGAGAGAGAATTAGACATGCATCTCTAAGTGTGTGCGTACCCATGTGCGTTTGTACGTGCCAACCAGTGTCACTCTCAATCCAGCAAGTTTCTATTGACCTGACCTGACCTTTACTACCAATTTGTGACCCTTTTGATATCACTCTTTATAACATCTTCTCCTCCCCCTCCTTCCCCCCCCTCCACCTCCTCCTCAAAGGGTGGGGGGTCCTTCTCCCCTCCTATTCCCCCTTCCAATCTCTCACTCACTTCCCCTTCCCACTCCCCACTTCTTCTCCCCTACCTCTCCCCTCCTCCTCCTTCTCCCCCTCCTACTCCTCCTTCCCACTCCCCCTACCTGCCTCCGTCCTAATCCCATAACGCCCCCCCTCCCTCCCTCCCTTGTATCCCCCCTCCCTCCCTTGTATCCCCCTCCCTCCCTTGTATCCCCTCCCCCTCCAACCCCCCTACCACCTTACCACCTCCAACGCCTCCCCTCTATCTCCCCCTCCCTTCCCCCCTTCCCCCCTTCCCCTGCCATGTCAAACCGTCACCTTTTCCTTATCTTTCTCCTTCCTTTACAAGACGATAACGAGGTAAAGAAAAAAAAATGAGTTTCGAAATGCGGAAATCGTAAACTTTTTTTTTCTTTTTCATTCTGTATTTTTTTTTTTTTTTTTTTTTGTCAAATGGATTGAAAAAAATGTAGAGGAAATAGGATAAATATAGAGACAGAGAAGATAAGGAGGAAGGAGAGAATGGCGGAGAGAAAGAGAAAGAAAGAAGAGAAAGAGAAGAAAATGTAGAGCAAGAGAAAGAGAGAAAAAAACAAATATCTAATGAATAGCTATACAAAGATATTGAAAACAGAGAGGAAGAAAAATAAAACTGGAGAAAGATGGAAAGAGAGAGAGGCAGATAGATGGATAGGTAAATAAACAACAAGAGAGAGAGAGAGAGAGAGAGAGAGAGAGAGAGAGAGAGAGAGAGAGAGAGAGAGAGAGAGAGAGAGAGAGAGAGAGAGAGAGAGAGAGAGAGAGAGAGAGAGAGAGAGAGAGAGAAGAGAGAGAGAGAGAAGAGAGAGAGAGAGAGAGAGTGGAGAGAGAGAGAGAGAGAGAGAGAGAGAGAGAGAGGAGAGAGAGAGAGAGAGAAGAGAGAGAGGAGAGAGAGAGAGAGGGGAGAGAGAGAGAGAGAGGAGAGAGAGAGAGAGAGGGGAGAAGAGGAAGAAGAGAGAGAGAGAGAGAGAGAGAGAGAGAGATAGAGAGAGAGAGAGAGAGAGAGGAGAGAGAGAGAGAGAAGAGAGAGAAGAGAGAGGAGAGAGAGAGAGAGAGAGAGGAGAGGAGAGAGAGAGAGAGAAGAGAGAGAGAAGAGAGAGAGATAGATAGAGAGAGGGAGAGAGAGAGAGAGAGAGAGAGAGAGAGAGAGAGAGAGAGAGAGAGAGAGAGAGAGAGAGAGAGAGAGAGGAGGAAGAAGAAGAACAAACAAACAAAAAAGAAATGAGAGAAGAAAAAAATACAAATAAAACGAAAGGGAAAGAAATGATATGAGAAGAAAAAGGAGAACGAAAATGAAAAAAAAAGAAACAAAACGGGAAGAGGAATTGAGAAAAAAAGAATAGTTAGAGAAAGATAAATAGAAAAAGGAGGAAGAAATAGATAAGAAGAAGAAAAAGAAAGAAAAAAAGTATTACAAAGTAAAGATAAAAATCAAAGGTCATTACCTTTGAGAAACGACGAAAAGAAGAAGAACAAGAAGATGAAAAACAAGAAGACAAGAAAAAAAGTATAAGAAAACAAAAGTTGAAGTCGAAAAATAAGAAGAAAAAGAAATGAAAAGAAGGAAGAATAGCAA
>NW_028234438.1:11515468-11519805 GCF_977035675.1 Penaeus japonicus | reverse complement strand
TATTGTTATCATTATCGTTATCGTTATTATTGATATTGTTATTATAATAATCATCATTATCATCATTATTATCATTATCATCATCATTACTTTCATTATTATCATTATCATCATTGATGCTTTTATTACTAATACTATCGTCGTTATTATTATTATTATTATTATCATCTTCAGTATTATATCTATAACCATTAACATAATCACCATCATTATCATTATTATTAGTATCCTTCCTATCATAATCATTATCATTGATATCATTACTATTAACATTATTATCATTATCATATCATTAGCATTAATATCATTATCATTGTTATTATTATCATTATCATTATTATCATTGTCATTATTACTATCATCATCATTATCATTAAAATTGTTGTTATCATTATCCTCTTCCTTTTATCCTCCTCTCTCTTCACCTCTACTTCCCTCATCTTTCTTCCCCCCTTCCTCCTCTTCTTCCCTCTTCCCTCCTGCTTCCTTATCCTCTTCCATCTTTCTCTTCCCCCCTCCTCCTCCTGTTCCCTCTTCTTATTCCTTCTTCCTCCTCCGCTTCCCATGTCATCTTCTTCCCTCCTCCCTCTTCTTTCCTCCTCCTATTCCCTCACCCATCCCCTCCTCTTCTCTCTTCCTCTTTCCTCCTCCTCTTCCCTCTCTCGTGTCTGACTCTCATTCCCGACGCCCAAAACAAACACGAGTTGCCTGAAATGATTTATTCTGTTTGTGTAATTCTAATGGTTGTGACTCGTTTCTCTTTGGGTATCTGCTCTCTTTCTCTCTCTCTATCTATCTCTTTCTTTCTCTCCCTATCTTTTTTTTCTCTCTATCTCTATCTTTCTTTCTCTCCCTATCTCTTTCTCTCTCTCCCTATCTTTTTTTTTCTCTCTCTCTCTTTCTCTCCCTCTCTCTCTCTTTCTTTCTCTCCCTATCTTTTTTTTTTCTCTCTCTTTCTTTCTCTCCCTATCTCTTTCTCTCTCTCACTCTCTTTCTTTCTTTCTCTCTCTCTCTCCTTCTCTTTCGCTCTTATTTTTTCGTTTTTTCTCTTTGTTCCTCTCTTTCTCTCCATTTATTTTCTCTCATTTGCTCTTCTTTCTTTTTTCTCTTTATTCTCTCTCCTCTTTTATTTCCCTTCTTCTTTATTCTTTTTTCTTCTTCTTTGTCTCTCTCTTCTTCTTCCTTTTTTCTCTCTTGCTCCGTCTCTCTCATTCTCATGTTCTTTCTTTAGTTTTTCTCTGTATCTATTTTGTCTTTCTCCTTTTGTATCCTCTTTCTTTCATCATTGTCTCTGTCTCCTTCTCTCACCTACCCTTTTTTTCTTTCTATCATTCTTCTCCTTTTCTTTTCTCTCTTTCTCTGTCTCTCATCCCCTTATACTTCTCTCCTCTTTTCATCTCTTCTCCCTTTTTCTTTTCTCTCTATTCTTTAGTTTTGTCTACATTTTTCTAGAATCATTCATTGTTTAATCATTATTACTATTGTTCTTATTATTAGTGTTGCTTTTGCTGTTATTATCATTATCATCATTATTCTTATAATCATTATTATCATCATCTTTATCCCCATTATTATCATCACTGTCGTTATTGTATTTTTTTTTCATATACTTTCATTGTCATTATCATTATCATCTCGTTTATCATTATTAGTCATTGACCCCCCGTCATTATCATCATCATTATTATAAGTCATGTTTTAATGCATTAATACATTTAATTACATTAACACATTCAATATATTTTTCCACACTACGTTTATTACTTTCTCAGGGAAATTCTGGAATTTCCCTCTAGGACAAGATAGTATCGGATAGATAGACAGAAGAATGAGAGCGATTGAGAGAGAGTGAGAGCAGGGGGAGAGAGGAGAGAGAGACAGGGAGAGATGGAGAGAGAGAAAGACTGATGGGAGAGAAAGAGACGGAGAGAAGAGGAGGACGGGAGAGAGAGAGACGAGAGAGAGAAGACGAGACAGAGAGAGAGAGAGAAAAGAGCGAGAGCACGACGAGGGGAAGTAGGCGAGAGAGAGAGAGAGGGGAGCGCAGAGGAGAGGGCCTGAGGAGAGAAGAGAGAGCGGGGCGGAGAGAGAACGAGAGAGAGAGATCGCGGAGAGAGAGAGAAGAGAGAGAGAGAAGGAGATAATGTTGAAAGAGTAGGAGCCGAGGAGAGAGAGAGAGAAGAGGAGAGAGGAGCACGGCGAAGAGAGGAGAGGAGAGAGAGAGAAAGAGAGAGGAAGAAAGAGAGAGCGAAGAGCGAGAGAGAGGAGGAAAGAGAGACGAGAAGAGAGGGGAGAAGAGAGAGAGCGATTGGGGATGTTGAGAGAGTCATGACTGAGAGCGAGAGAGAGAGAGAGAGAGAGAAGCAAATAGAGAGAGAAAAAGAGAGGAAGCGGAGGAGATTTGAGAGGAAGATGTGGAGGAGAGAGACTAGAGATCGGGAGAGGAAGAGCAGGCGGGTTGGGGAGGAGTGACGAGACGAGAAACGGAGAGGAGAGTAGAGAGGGGGGGGGGAGGTAAGTGGAGGGGACCGGACGCCCCCACGATCCGATAGACCTAAATACACACACGGACATACAGAACGCCCCCCCATCCCCACCACACCCCAACACAAGCAACTACAGAGTCCTCGGGTCTTCAAAAGCACAACTCTAAACCAACCCCTCTCCCCCTCCTTCCCCACCATCCCCCCCCCACCTCCACCCCATCCAATACCCCACCCCCATCCTATACTATTCCCCCCCCCATCAAAAACACCAAACACATCTTTCCTCCATTTTTTTATTTATTCAATTCCCCTTTTTATTCGTTTCCTCTTTTTCTTCTCATTCTTCCCCTACCTCCCCCCCCACCTCAGCTGACCCGACCCCGCCTAACTCTCTTATATCTTCCCCCATTTTCTACTAGGCCTTTTCCCCTTATCCTTTACCCCCCCCTTTCCTATTTCCCTTCCTCCCTTGCCCCTGCCCCCCCCTCACTCCTCCCCCTCTTCCTTCCCCTCTTTTTTCTACGTTTACCCCACTCCCCCTTTCTCTACAAGGTATTATCCCCTTTCCCCTTCACCCCTCTTTTCTATTTCCCCCTCCCCCCTCCCCCCTCCATCACCACTCCCCTATCAGCCCAGCCACAGCCTCTGCAACACATCTCCTTGTTTACACCCCTCGCCCCCCTTACCCTCTTTCTACCCCCAACCTTTACCCCTCATCACCCCCTTCCTTTCCTCTTCCCCATTCCCCTCCCCCTCCCCCTCAGCCTTCTCCCCCTCCCCCTCCCCCCCCATTATCAGCCCCTTCTCTTTAGCCTTTACTCCCAATCACCCCTTTCCCTTCCCCTCATCCTAAACCTCCTCCCATCCTCCCACCCCCCCTCCCACCTCTCCACCCCCTCCTCCCACCCCCACCTCTCCACCCCCTCCCCTAAACCCCCACCTCTCCTCCCCCTCCCCCTCCCCCCAACCCACCCCCACTACCATCGGTCCATATAGGCGGCACGGAGACGGAGCGGTCGATATAGCCAGCATACGCAGTGCGGTCTCCCTAGGCTGGAGCAGTATATCTTAGTGATAATACAGCGGGGCGAAATAAATCAGCTGGGGCTAAAATTTGAGACAGCCGTAAATATCGCCGACAAAATCGTAATAGCGGAGTACTACTCACGACTAGCAGGAGGGAGGGAAGGGGGATGGGGATTGGAGGGATGGGAGGGGGATGGAGAGGGAGGGATGGGGAGGGAAGGAGGGAGGGATGGGGATTGGAGGGATGGGATGGGGAGGGATGGGGATTAGGAGGGATGGGGATGAATGGGGAGGGAGGAAGGGAGGAAGGGAGGGAGGAAGGGAGGGAAGAATTGAAAAGGAGGAGGAGGAGGAGGAGGAGGAAGGAGAAAGGAGGAGGGATGGAGGAAAGACGGGAAAGAGAGAAAGAGTAAGTAAAGTGCATACATAAAAAGGGAGACATAGTACAAGGGAGCGAAGAGGAGAGGAGAGGAGAAGGGGGGGGGGGGGGAGGGGGAGGGGGGGGGGGGAGAGTAGGGGAGTGGGGGGGGGGGGGGCGGGGGGGAGTGGAGGGGGGGGGGGAGGAAGAGAAGGAAGGGGGGGGGGGGGGGAGGGGGCGAGAAGGGGAGGGGAGGAAGGAGGGCCATGATGGGAGGGAGGGAGAGGGGAGAGAGGAGAACGGAGATAGAAGCAAAGACGGAGGGAAAGAAAAGGAGGGGGGGGAGGAAGTACGGGATTGGGAGGGAGGGGTAGAGGGAGAAGAAAGGAAAAAAAAAAAAGAGGGTGGAGAAATAGTGAAAAAAGGAGGAGGAGGGAAGGGCGAGAGGGAGGGAGGATAGATGAATA
>NW_028234438.1:11502968-11505468 GCF_977035675.1 Penaeus japonicus | reverse complement strand
AGGGAGGGGGAGAGAGAAAGAAAAGGGGACAGGAAGGAGGGAGAAGGAAGGATAGGAAGGAAAATATAGGAGCATAAATAACGGAAGAAGAAAATGATGATGATGATGCTGAGGAAAACTGTGATGATAGTGATGATGATATGAGGATAGTGATGAGGAAGATGATGATAGTGATGATGATATGAGGATAGTGATGAGGATGATGATGGTAGTGATGATGATGGTGACGATGATGATAGTGATGAAGATCATGATGAAATGAAATAAAAGGGGGAAAAGATAAAAGGAAAAAGAAGCAAAAAAATGAAAGAAACGAAAAAAAGGTAAATAAACTGAGTTACAAAAAAACATCTTAAGCATCTAAAACAACAATCAAACAAATAAATAAAGGCTTACTCAATCAAAAGAGAAATACTGATAAACAAAAACAAGAATACAACAAAAAGATGAATGACACAAAATCCGTAAAAAATAGAGTAAATGAAAGACTAAAGAGAAAGCAAGAAAAAAAAATAAAGAATTAGATTCAGAAGAAAAAATGAATAAAAAAACAACACAGAAAAGTTAATAGGATAAGAGTAAGAAAGAAGAAACAAAACAAAAGCAAGAAGTGGGAAACGACAGAGAGAGAGGATAAGAAAGAGAAAATATATCTAAAGATATCACGAAACATGAAGGGGCGGGAGGGAAGGGAAGGGGAGAGGGAGCAAAGAAAGACAGGAGATGAAGAAAATAAAGAAAGAAAGGGGGTAAAGTCGAGGGGGAAAACAACAACAAAAAGGTGTTTCTAAGTATAACGCAAATACGAAAAAAAAAAAATCTATCTATCTATCTAGCTATATATATATGTACATATATATATATATATCTATATCTATCTATATATCTATATATCTATCTATCTATCTATATATATATATATATATATATATATATATATATATATATATATATATATATATATATATAAGACAAAAATCAAGGAACAAAAGGAGAAAAAAATATATATAACGACAATATTGAAGAAATCGATAAATGAAATAAATGCCAAACAGATGAATACATATATACACACGCACAAACACCGACGCACAGAAACATGTGTAAACAGATATACACATACACAAAAACACATACCCAAACACATATACACAAACAATAATACAAACAAACCTATACATGAACTGATTTCATTGTGACAAATGGATAAAAGGTGTATAGATAAGACAGTATATTTTCACAACACAAGAGATGTAATTTACGCGTTTCGGATTACCCCGTCTTCAGAACTACATGTAGTTTATGTAGTTCTGAAGTCTCATTTATACCCCTTTTAAACATATACATCCACGTATACACATATCTACGAATACACAACCACAAACAAAAGCAAAAAGAAATACATATAAAAAACAAACATGCATAAATACTCAAACACAAATACACACCTAAACAAACATACAAACATATATTCAGATACACAAACACACATCAACAAACCCAAACACACAAACAAACATCAACAAACACACAAACAAACACCTACATACACGAACCCCCAAACAAACACCCATTCACACAAACACAAACACTCAAATAAACACACAAACAAACCCACATTCACACAAACACGAACAAACATACAACCCCCAAAGAAACCCACATTCACACAAACACAGACCCCCAAACAAACACCCATTCACACAAATACAAACACTCAAATAAACACACAAACAAATACACATTCACACACACAAGAACAAACACACAAACCCCCAAACAAACCCACATCCACACAAACACAAACCCCCAAACAAACACACAAACACAAATCCCCAAACAAACACACATCCACACAAACACACAAACAAACACACAAACACAAATCCCAAACAAACACACATCCACACAAACACAAACACACAAACAAACACAAACCCCCCAAACACAAACCCCCCAAAAAACACACACCCATCTCCACAAACCCCCAAACAAACACACAAACACAAATCCCCAAACAAACCCACATCCACACAAACATAAACACCCACAAAAAAAAAAAATTCACACAAACCCCCAAACAAACACAAACACACAAATCAAACCCACATCCACACAAACACAAACCCCCCAAAAAAACACATCCACACAAACCCCCCAAACAAAACCCACCAAACAACCCCCCTCCAAACACCCCCCCCCCAACACAACCCCCCCAAACAACCCCCCTAAATAACCCCCCCCAAACAAAACCCCCAAACAACCCCCCAAACAACCCTCCCCCCCCAAACACAACCCCCTCCCCCCCAAACACAAAACCCACACCTACATATGGTTCCTCTATCGCCAGGCTAATCCCTATCGACCGTGACCGCGGATGACAGAACGTGGCGGAGCGTCTATCACCCCAGACGCTCTCCGCACCACCAATTTCAACTTAATTTATGAGTGGGGGACGCTTGATTTGTGTGTGGAGGGGGGGTGGAGGGGGGTGGAGGGG
>NW_028234438.1:11448075-11450575 GCF_977035675.1 Penaeus japonicus | reverse complement strand
TATACATTCGTATATGTGTTCATATATAACATGTATATAATATATAAATAATATATTATATCAAACCTTTAATAATCAGTATGTATATATGTATATAATATATATGATATATATTATTAAATATAACCATATCCAAAACATATGCTTCTACTATACATAATATACATATAATACACACACCCACATCACACAAAAACCACCCACATATATATATATCGATATATCTAAATATTATAATCTATATATATATATATATAATATCACAACATAATATATCAATATATATATATGATATATATATATTTTTTTTTTTTTATAAAAAAATATATATATTATATATACATAAATATGGATACGTATTATATATATATACATATCCATTTTATATATCAACTTATATATATATATTATATATATATATATATATACATATATTATATGTTACTCTAGATATATATATATATATATTATTATCTTAAATAATATATATAAAAAATTTAATATCTATAATGTTTATATTTATATATTATATTATCTATATATATATTCTATTCTTTACTATATCTTATAATTATATATCTACATATAAATATATCTATCTTCTCTATCTCTAAAATATATATATATAGATATAATTATCTATTTCATTTTGTGGCCGTGTTTATTCAAATTGTTATGTGCAGTAATGTGTTTGAGTTTTTTTGCTGTGTGTGTGTGTGGATATTATATTATATATATAATATCAATAAATATCTCTCTATATATATATATAAAAATATATATATATTATATATGTAATGAATTATATCTCTATCATATATATATCTATATATAGCTATATATATATATACATTACATAATATAGTTATATATATATAAATTAATATATATCTATAAATATATAAATTATAATATCTATAACATGTCTATATATATTAAATGTATTTATAAGTATATATTATATATATATATATATATATATATATATTTATATATCCCTACTCAACCTTATATATATGATTACTATAAAATCTATACTTCTATATATATTTTACATTTATATGTAATAAATATATTTATATGAACATATCTATTATATATAAATATATTATTTATAAATTTATATTATTATATTATATTATTATATATATTATAGTATATATGAAATATATGTGATGTGTGTGTTGATGTATGTATGTATGTTTTATGTCTGTATGTATGTCTATTATCTATCTATATATTGTTATTAAATATATATATATATAATATATTCTATCTATTATATATCTATATATATCACATATATATATATATTCATTATTATATATATATTATATATATATATATATGTATGTATATATTATAAATTTATCTATATATATATATATATATATATAGCTAAATACTGTATGTATGTATATCTATTCTCTATCTCTATATTTTATATAAATTTATATATATATATGTAATGGGCTCTTATGCATATATATATATATACATAATAGATATTTATATTAAACATATATATATCTATATATTTTTATATACTATATATAAAATTTATATATTAGTTTCTGTGTGTGTGTGTGTGTGTGTGTGTGTGTGAGTTGTATGTGTGTGTTGTGTGTGTGTGCTGTGTGTGTTGTTGTGTGGGGGTTTTTTGTGTGTGTGTTGTGGTGTGTTGTTGGGGGTTTTTTTTGGGGGGGGGGGGGGGGTTGTTTTGGGTGTGTTTTGGGTTTTGATATTTTTGTAATAAAATATGATATATATATATTATTATATATATATATAAATATATATATAATATATTATATATATATTTATATATTAAAAATATAATATTTTATAAATAAAAATATACATTTAAAACTTTTTCATATACACCCCAAAACAAATATATTTGATGCTCCTTCAGTGCTGTTTGCCTTTTATCTCTCTCCCAAAAAAATCCCTTTGACACCCCCACCTGACTCTTAAAAATTCCCTTTCTTCTGCACAGCAAAACAGGTCCTTTTTTCCGGGAGAATTTTTCTAATTCTTTTAAAAAAAACCCCTGAAAATCATTTTAAACTTCAATTTACCCCCCAAATCCGCTCCGTGGATCAAAGTTCCTCATTTGAAATTTTTTGGGTCCCCCAACTAGCAATCATCTCTTTGAAAACCTTTCTATACTCTAGGGCATCCTTTTTTTTTTTTCATTTTTTTTTTTTCATCTTTTTTTTTTTTTTTCCCTTTTTTTTTGAGAAAAGAAAAAGAGAGAGAGAAGAGAGGAGAGAAGAGGGGAGGGGAAAAGAGAGAGAAAAAAGAGAGAGAAAAGAGAAAGAGAGAAAGAGAGAGAAAAAAGGGGAAGAGGAGAAAAGGGAGAAAGAGGAAGAGAGAGAAAGGAGAAAGAAGAGGAGAAAAAAAGAGAGAGAGGGGAAAAAAGAGAAAAAAAGAAAAAAGAGAAAAAAGAGAAGGAAAAAAAAGGGGAGAGAAGGAGAAAGAGGGAAAAGAAAGAAAG
>NW_028234438.1:11445007-11447975 GCF_977035675.1 Penaeus japonicus | reverse complement strand
ATTGCAGATTTCACTGCATTATGCAATTGTTACCATTTCCAGGATTAAATGACCAAGGCAGTGAGGGAAGTGAATGATTTGATGTTGCAGAGACAACTGATGATTGTGCAACTGTGGGAAAATATAATAGAGTTAAGATAACTATCAAAATAATTACGTTAGTCATTAAGAGGACTATAATCATTATCATGGCAATTATGTAATTGGATTTGATGAATATGACAATTATTAGGACAAACAGGATGATGAGCGTGATGTATGATTAATTATGATTAAGTTAAGAATATTATGATAATAAAGATTATGATTAAAATAATGATGATAATGATAAAAATTATGATAATAATAATGGTAATTATGACAATATCAGACAGACAGACAGACAGACAATCAGACAGACAGACAGACAGACTACACCAAGTAAAATACAGACGCATTTCAGGACAGCCTTTCGTGTTCCGTGTAACATTTCCCTTGAGCCTCCACATTCCTTTAAGTTTGGCTTAATCCCTTGTCATCTTTTTAATTTTTTTTTTTTTTTTTTTTTTTTTTTTTTTTTTTTTTTTTTTTTTTTTTTTGCCATTCTTCCCTATTCTCTATACTTTGGACAATCTTCCTACGCAAGAGCAGCTTGATCTTACTTGTGTATCCTTTCTTTCATGTGTTTGTGTGTGTGTTTTGTGTTATGGGTGGTGGCGGTGTTGTTATTATTAATGTCATCGTCTTTATTTATTTATTTTTTTTCATTGTTATTGTTAATATCATAATGATTTTCGTAATCACTTTTATCGTCATTATTATTGTGATTATTATTATTATCAATATTATTATTATTACTATTATTATTATTATCATCAGTATTATTATCATTACTACTATTATTATGATTATTATTAGTATTATTATTGTTATTATTATCAGTAGTACTCTTATCATTATTATTATTATGAAATTATCATTATTATTATCATATCATTATCATCATTATCACATCATTATCATTATAATCATCATTAGTAATAGTGGTAGTAATACTATTATCCTCATCATTATCATTATAATCACCATCATTATCATTACATATTTTTAACATCGCCATTATCATCATCATCATGATCTTTACCACTTTGGTTATTATGATCATTACTACTTATCATATTCACTATTATCATTATCGTCATTATTTCCCCGCTACATCACCCTTCATCCACACTCTTATCTAAATGTCTTCATTATTTCCTCGTTCGCTAAAGTAATCCGGCATTTTCCCCTTCCTCTTTCTTAGTATAAACAAAAGCCTTTATTTTAATCCAATTTTTCCTTCATATTTTCTTTCCTTTCAATATTTTCTTCTAAATGAGATGGTGGGAGTTCATGGATTTTTTCTTATTATCATTATAATTTTTATCATTCTTGTTATTATTAGCATTGTTATCATGATTATTAATGGTATTGTTATTAGCATTATCATCATGAATGTTATTAGTCTTGTTATCATCATTGTTAGCATGACTATTATCATTTTTATTATATTCATCATTCTTATCATTATTATTATTATAATTATCGTTGTTATTATCACAATCATTATTATCACAATTACTACTATATTCATTACTATTACTATTATCATCATTATTACTACTATTGCTACTGCTGCTATCATGCTTGTTTTTGTTGCTGTTGTTATTTTATTTCCAATCTATGCATCTTATTCACCTTTTTTATTGAACTATTTTATACAATTTTTAATAAAAAAAATAGTTTTTTAATTCTTTTGTTATTTCTATTTCTTTTCTATGCATCTCCTCTTTTACCATCTGCTTGTACTTCTGTTTATCATATCTATTTTGTGTAATCTATGTATTTACTCCTTTATTTCTTCAGTTATCCATTTCTTCATCTAAATCTCTATTTGATGTCGTTTATGTTTCTCTGTTGTTATTTTTTCAACCATTCTCATGCATTTATCTAAATATCCTTAAGTCACCATCATCCTATCATCATATTAGGCCGATCATCTATTTCTCTAGACATATCAACTATCACATAATCAATCTATCTTTATTCTCATTCCTGAAATTCAAAACTAATCACATCGCGGTTTAAAATTAAACAGATGATTGGATTGGTTTCATATTACATATAGTATCGCGGAGAATTAGTAAAATTCACCTTTCGTCCCGTTGGGGAGTCTCTTACATAAAACATGATCTGTTTATATACAGTATCTGTTACTCTGTGCCAGTCCCAAGCCCGGATGACTGGGGAGGGTCAGTCACGTCAGAGAAGGTATGCTGAGTAAAGATTTGTGTTGAATCAAATGCAATGCGCAGATCGTATATTCATATCAGATCGGCACTATTGGCCGGTGAAGAAAGAGGTGATTTTAAAGTGATGAGGGAAAAGCTAGGAATTAAATGGTTGGTGGTGAATGTCATTGGTGCGTATATGCCCAGTACGCGGGATTTGAAATGGGGAAGATTTTTTTTTTTCTTTTTTTTTTCTTCTTTTTTTTTTTTTTTTGAGTTATTAAGTGGTGGAGATTGTATCCAAGGAAGAAAGAGTGGTGACTGGAGCAGACTTCAATGTGCATGTTGATGAAAATATGGGTAGAGATAGCTTCCAGATGAGGTATGTGGATGTGCAGGTTTTGTTTGTTTTGCAAAATGTCAGGGACAGAGGAAGAGTAGAGGGCATAGTGGAGGAAGATATCACAAGTGAACTTATCCTAAACAGGAAATACAATCCAAAAGATAATGGCGACTATGTGGTGACAAGGGAAAGAACACATAGACTACATCAGATAGAGGTTTAAGGGATGACCTGGAAGTGGGAAACGAGTGAGGGAATGAGGGCTGAACTAAAAGTCATATGGTGAAAGCTGAAGGAAGAAAACCGTTTTGTGAAATTTAGGGAGGAAGTGAAACCGGATGGTAGTGAAAACGAAGAACTGGACGACAGGGAA
>NW_028234438.1:11435007-11442507 GCF_977035675.1 Penaeus japonicus | reverse complement strand
GCTGTGCCTTTATCTCCTCTCTCTCGGAGAGTCTCTCATCACTTCACTTCTCCAATCTCTCTCTCTCTCTCTCTATATATAATTATATATATATATTATATATATATATATATATATATAATATATATATAAGTATATAAATATATATAATATATCTATATGAGTGTGTAGTGTGTCTTGTGGGTGCTGTGTGTGGGTGTGTGTGTGTGATGGTGATGATTGTGTGTGTAGGTGTGTGTGTGTGTCTATTACCACGCACTCTCTAACTCCTCTACTCGTCACACTCTCTCTCTCTCTCTCATCTCTTTATAATACTATTATATAATATATATCATAACTATATCATATATATATATATAAATATGAGTGGATGTGTGTGTGTTGTTGTGTGTGTTGTTGTGTGTGGTGTGTGATGTATTGTGTGTGTTTATATATATATGTAATTATAATATAGAAATAAATTAAATAAATTAATTATATATATATATATATATTACGATTTTATAAATGTCTATATATATAAATATATATAATATTATACATATAAAGATTCTTTAATCCTAACACCACACAGACAATGATAAATGATAAACAATGGGATGGATAATAAAGAACATAGTAAAAATAATAAGTAATAGTATATGATACATAATAATATTGATCATTATGAACATGATAATAATGTAACAACAGGATAATGATAAAAACAAATGATAATACCTGACAATAATACTCATACTACGTGAGAACCAATACCAACGTAACAACAACAATAAAGATGACTATAAAACATACACAGAATAGACGAATAAAAACATACTAAACTACCGTAGAGATAATCCTAAGATAAAACAGCGTGCAGTTTACAATCGAAACAAATATTTGTAGGAAGGGACCCTATATAATACCTAAATAATCTACGACCCTCCGTAACTATGGTAAAAGAAACTCACTTATGTATGATGGAAATAATCAGACAGAGTTGTCAAGCACATATATATAAGTATAGCATATATAAATCTATTTACTGGGTTGTACATCACGATGTGATATACACGCGAACGTGACAGACAGTTAAAAGAAAAATGGAAAAGACAGGAAAATTAATAACAAGACAAGAAATGATAATAAAAATGCTACTACACAAACTTAAAAAACAAATAAATAAAAAATACAAAAGGAAAGTAAGACAGGTACCATCTATAAAAAAAAAATCCCAGACGAAAATTTCGAACAACCAAAAAAAGATTCGCTAGATTATCCTCTAAATAAACGTTTAATTAAGAGTCGAAAAAAACTTGACATAAGTATGTCAAACCGCTATGAGAACAAAATGCGTTTCATAGCATCGTTACGGTGTCTTAGTGGCGGTCCCCGAGGCAAGAAACAGCTATCCTCAACAGGAAAATGGGTAGTTATCCAATCATTAAAGCATGTAGCTTGGAGTGCCATCCTCGTGATATTAGCTGGACTTGATTGATTTGGGACGCGTGTGTGAGCCGTCACAAAAAACAAACCACCACACGTTTAAGAATGTATCATATATAACATATATATATATATCATCTATATACAATATATAATATATAAATATAAAAAAATATAATATAATGTATTAATGTATAATACATATGCATATATCATATATTTTATATATATAAATATAGTATGATTTATATATATAATCTAAGATATATAATAGTAACTGACTGATATATGTATATATATATATAATAGGAGATGTATATAATGCTATATATAATATTATATGATATATAATACAGATGTATAAGCAATATATATAAATACTTAAAAATAGAGATATAACGAATATATATATATGTCATGCATATGCAATATAGAGATTAGTAGTAAGATAGTATATCTGATAGTCGGTAGTATATGGAAATATATAATAATATATATTATATAATAAATATATATATATAGTTATAAAATATTGATCATAATATGCATATGTATATCCACTACATGATATAAAGTTGTATATCATAATAGTATATAGTACTATATATATAATATATATAATAAGACCACTGTATATACATTTATATAAACAAGTATATATATATATTGAAACAAATAGAGAAGGGAGGCGGATGGGGGAGGGAGAGAGAGAGAGCGGCTAGAGAGAGAGAGAGAGAGAGAAGCAGAGAGAGAGCTCAGAGAGAACAGAGAGAGAGAGAGAGAGAGACAGGGAGAGGGGAGGGAACAACGTGAGATAGATAATATATAAATATGGTTATTTTATGTTCTTAGGTGTGGTAAATGTAATATAATATACATGTGTATGTGTTGTAGAAAATATGTATATAGTATACAAATATATATAATATATGATACTGATAAGTATTATATATATACTATATAGATATATATATACATATATACAGTGATCTAATCTTTTCGATTATTGGGCCCATTTACTTGCGCCAGAATTAATAAAATTACTTGTCCCCTAGTCGTATTACGAGCGCATACTATTCTGTCCATACTCAACATCAACTTCGCGTAAGCGACATATTGAAAAACATATATTAATTATAAGCGCGCAATGCATTATATGGAAAAGAATAGGGCCATAAACATTACAAATATGCTCCCGAAACTATCAATCTTTGACTGCATCAATACCTAGCAAAGTAAATAGATTAACGGATTAACATACATAATTAATAAGACTATATCGCCTCTTACACGCATTCATAAATTACAGCGCATAATTAAACAAGCATAACGTCATCTACGCCACGAATCCAAAATCTAGAAGATATCGAAAGTTGAAAAAAAAGAGCATCGATATCCGATCTATTATTCTTATAACGAGGCAAAAGTATAGACGCGCTGACCTTTGCATTGCGGTAACTAGATTCGATTCTCCTCTAAAAGGAGAATCCTCTTTCAGAGGAGCTTAATGACAGTCGGTATCTATAAGGAGTTTCTCAGAACCCTTTAAGTCGACTGGAGATTTTTATTTATATCCTAGCGTAATGGCAGGTAAATGAAAACAGGGTATTATTTAGCGTCTTCAGCTTCTGTTCTTCTCACTAACATTCGATTAGACGGCGCTTTCATAAGACACGGCACCCTCAGGATTCCAGGTTAAAGAGGAGCGTCATCCTGAAGAGATGGTTTTAAAGTCTGTACAGGCCAGTAACCGAAGCGAGAGAGCAAGGAAGAGTTAATTCAGCGTAGATGGCCGACTAACGCTAGAGGCTGACTGACGAGAGTGCCGAGAGCGCCATAGGGATGGGAAAAAAATATCGAGCGGGAAAAAATTCTTGGTCTTTTATGCTGGTATGCGTAATTAAGGTGAGCGGGTTATTCTCAGTATGGTTGGATTAACGCGGTCGTATCCTGAACGACGTTTCAGGCAGTCCGATGATAGGTGGTGACTAATATATTCTGGTCAATGAGGAACGGGATCACAAGTAAGATGAGTGGAGGTGGTAAGAAAGTATCCGTAAGATATCATAATCTGGCGCGTTTTTTAGTGTTTTTTCCCGTTTGAAGAAGTGTTTATATAGCTGGGGGGGCTGGGGGGCCAGAGGAGAAGGACGGTGGGGGTGGAGACTTAGACTTGATTCAACTACAAAGCTCGAAACAATACGCCGAGGAGTGGGCGCTCAAATCTTCTTCGCTTAATTGACAAAAAGGTAAAGAATAATCTATAACCCACTTTAACTGCAAGTGAGGTCCTTCCTCCATTCCGTCATCACACATCACAACAAGGCACGACACGACACACACACACAGCACACACACACACACCACACACACACACACATATAGGATATATATATATATATATATATTAAATTATATATATTATATACGTATCTATATATATGTAATAATATTAAATTTCTTTTTTTCAGTCGAATAGTTCTCAAGTGTTCCCCCGAATGTGGACATGTTCAAGAAGGAATACAAGTTTTTGATACATCTGTCGGTAACCAAATTATATGTTTTCTTATTGTGGACACACAGCACTAGGTACATTTATATCAATCTGTTTTTTTTCCACGTTGTAAAAAGTCATGTAAAGATGTTATATAGGCATAGATTTAAGTCTACGGGGTGCGCACATCGCACTTTACATCAGGCGTCTTCGCCAACAAAACCCGAATCAAGCTCTATTTCCACGCCCTCAAATCAAAAAAAAAAAAAACAAAAACATGTTCGCATTTCCGACTCACGAATGCACGCGCAATGAATCCTGAAATCATTTCCCTTATATTCTCGTAATGCCACACCCCCGGGAGCGTGCTGGGGGTGATTATGTTAATGGATACTCAAATTTTGCGAGATAGACAAGCGCTAGTCACTCGTAAAAGTGCCATAATCCCTCGAATGGTTTTTACTTGTCATAGTCAACTGTGAGATAATCTTTGAATGGAACAAGTTCACGTATATACCCGCAGAATTGTATATCCCCTGTAGACTGCAGACATTGTGTGACGATATACCTTTTCTTTTTTTTTCTTTTTTTTTTTTTTTTTTGGCTTGTATAACCTGTTGTGTTCGTGTCTTGTGTTGCGTGTGTTAGTGTGGTGTTTTATAAAAACGGATAAGGTTTTTTTTTGTTTTTCTTTTTGGTGTTATTCTTCAGTATAAACCCTTACCTTTTATTAGTGAACATAAACACATATTTGGACATATGGCAATAATGGATAACTATGAAATGAATACTTATGATGATAGTAATGTTATCTATTGACAATGATGATAAAAGTCAATACTGATAAATATCATTTCTATATTTTAAAAAGGTTTGTGATCAGCAGATGCAAAACAAATTTTTTTTTTTTAGTATAATAGATTTTTTATGTAGATCATGTTATCAATCCATAATTGCGTTTCTATACAGTTATTTAATCAGTAATTATCATCTTTATCAATATCATGTAGCAGTGTTAATAATCATAAAATTTTAAATCATTATCATCTTCAAGATTACCATTGTTGTTCACTTATATTTATTATCAATGATTATTATCATTAGTTATAGGAGCATCAATAGATATGTATTGTTGTGTGCTGTTATATGCTGTTATTAAATTGCGGTGTTAATTGATGATCTTATTTAATTATCATTATTATTATTTGTTATTACTCTATTTATCATTATTATCATTTATCTATCAAATTCATCACTATTGTCCATTGGTATAACATCATGACGCAGTGTGTTGTTATTACTTTTGTTATAATCATCGTTGTCATTAATTGTTATAATTGTTATTTAATTGTTATCCTTAATCAGTGTATTTCATCGTCAACATTTTTGTTTCATTGTCGTTTTTATTTTCAATTCTCCTTAACATTTAGTTGCATTATCGTCCTCCATTCATCATTATTACTAATTACTCATCTAATTGATATAAATAGTCTATTAATTATCATCATAATCATTAACATGTATCATTGTTGCTGTCATTGTTACTCTTATTACATCATCTATCAATATCACACTATTATCCTTATTGTATATTATAATTTACCATCAATTATTACCATTACCATTCTACCATTTTTATTAAGAGTTCTTCGGCTTTTCAATAACAAATTATGTATATTCATCAATTATGAGAATATATATTGTCATTGTATATTTTTCAATTTCAATTACAACTTCCGTTATTCTTATCGTTTGTTATTTTTTTTTGAGTATATAATCCGTTATCATTTATTTGTTTTGTAGAATCTGATATCTTTGTCCATCCTTATCATTATAATTTTATGCATATTGCTGGAAATTGATTATATCATATACTAGTTCGGATTGATAATTAATTTTTGGCTTTATGTACAATCATATTGAAATTTGCGTGTAGTTGCCTTCATTCTCTTTCTATTTTTTTACCTTTCTTTTTTTGTATTCTTCTGTGAAATAAAGGTAGTATTTCTGTCGCTAATCTAATATCAAACTTAAGTCATGATTCAATCATTTTGATATAATTGTTTATTTTCAAATATTCATTTAAATAAATATTTTTTTTTCTTTCACAAAAGTACATAACACTTTCCAAAAATCATTTCGTTCATTTTCATTCTTTTGATTTTGTTTTGAGAGGGTGTATCTATATCTAAATGTTTATTTCTACTTCTACCTATTTACCTTTGTAGATACCATAGGAAATAATCTAGTACTTTCCTTTTTAATTCTGAGGTTTTTCATATTTTATTGAGATTTCTTTTCTTCTATGTGTATCTCTTCTAGAAAATTTCCTCTAAATCTAAATTATATGTATTTATATATACTGTATTACACTGCTGCGTTCTTTCTTTTTCTTCATTCCTTCTATATTTGGAAAAAACCATCTTAGATTGACCACAAATTACAACAAAATTAATCCGAAATCACTCCTTAGCTAACAAATTATCACAAACTCTCATCTACTGATTTGAAAATACTCTCAATTCATTCTTCCTAAGTCAACAATCTACGCGCGTCTATAGCCAAGAACGAAAATACCGCACGACCAACAGGAATCTGGTTACCTTACTCAGCGCGACGCGCCCTCCTATTGCACAACCCGAGTCGGACTAGGAAGGTGTAGGGCTCAGCTGGGCGGGTCAGGACCACAACAATAACAACGTCGTAGGGGTCGAAGGTAGCGTGAACGTCTTGGTAGGACGTCATATTAATTCATGCTTGGTAGGGGGGTATTTTGTGGCTTGATTTGATGAGGATTTAGCTGGTTGTTGGTGTTTTTTTTTTTTTTTTTTTTTGGGGTTTTTTTTTTTTTTTTTTTTTTTTTTTTTTTTTTTTTTTTTTTTTGTGTTTGAGGTGTGTGTGGTGGTGTGGTGTGTGTGTGTGTGTGTCTGTGTGTGGTCATGTTTGTTGGTTATTTAATATGACGGTTATAAGTTACGCAGCTCCCGATATCTTTATGGTATCATATTTTGTGCGTGTTCGAATGTGCTGTGCATGTCTGTAATGTGTATGTGCATTTATGTATGAGTATCCATATAGTTCAAACAGTTACCCACTTACTCAGTGACTCACCAACCTATCCGTTCATTCACTAAAATCGAGAACAAAATAATCCAATCAACATTGACTGAGCAATATCGACTTGTATCATACATGTTGTATCATGTGTACCTTCTCAAGCAATTAATACCTGCGAAACGACACCCCTCTTCTGCAATCACATGAAACGCGCAGGACAAAAAAAAAGGTAATTAAGATGATTAGAAAGACAAATGTTGATGATACTGTCATTTGGTATTAATGAGAGTGAATATGGATGTATGTATGTACAGTATATATTTTCTTGCATACGCTTACAAGGACACAAAACAAAGAACAAAAACCAAAAAAAAAAAAAAAAAAAAAACAAGATTCTAAAAAATGTATACTTACACTGGTATACACGCTTACACACCTGCACACATACAAAAAAATACACATGTGTCTACAGACAAAAAACACACAAATACACGTGAAAAAGCACATGTACATACATACAA
>NW_028234438.1:11406389-11408889 GCF_977035675.1 Penaeus japonicus | reverse complement strand
TGTATCAACCCTCTTAACATATAATTATCTTTGCTACTCCATGCCTCCTTCCTTCCTACTTCCTTCTTTCTCTTCTCCCTTCCTTCTTTCTTTCCTTCTTATCTTCCCTCCTTCCTTCTTTCCTTCTTCCCCTCTTTCCTCTCCTCTTACCGTGCTTCCCTATGTCCCTTCTTCCTTCCTTCCCTCCTTCCTTCCTTCCCCCACCCCCTCTTTCTCACCTCCCTTGCTTCCTTCCTTCTTTTCTCCTCCTCTCCTTCCTCCTTTCTCTCCTCCCTTTCTTCCCTCCTTCATTCCCTCCTTCCTTCCCTCCTTATCGTGTCGTATAACTTTTTCCTTCTTTATTTAAGGGGTCGGGGCGGGGTTGGGGGGGGGGAGAGGGAGGTTGGGGGGGAGAGGGATAACGGGGTTGGGGGGAGAGGGAGGTTGGGAGGGAGAGGGAGAGGGATAACGGGGTTGGGGGGAGAGGGAGGTTGGGGGGGAGAGTGATAACGGGGTTGGGGGGGGGGAGAGGGATAACGGGGTTGGGGGGGGGAGAGGGATAACGGGGTTGGGGGGTAGAGGGAGGTTATGGGGGGGAGAGGGAGGTTGGGGGGGGAGAGTGATAACGGGGTTGGGGGGTGGGGGGGGCTCGTTATTTTTACAGCTCTTAGGAATAAAGAAACCGCCTTTTGCTAACTTTGTATCTTTTGTTTATTGCTTTGTTAGTGTTGCTACGGCGGTTCTGTGCGTCGCACTTTATTGCTTGTTAATGCGCTTGTTCGTGTTTATGTCGTTAATTTCATTATCTATTTTTTTTTTTTTTTTTTTTTTTGTCTTTGTGTCGGAAATGGTTTACATATTTATGTATTTGAATATCCACACAGACGCAGAGAAACAGAGGGAAATATATATATATATATATATATATATATATATATATATGCAACAAAAAATCTACAAAAATGTTACAAAACATCTAAAAAATATCCACAAAAATCCACAAAAAATCTATAAAAGAACTACAAATAAAAATCCACAAAAATCAACAAAAATCCACAAACAAAAATCCACAAAAAATTCCACAAAAATCTCCAAAAGAACTAAAAAAAAAAAATCTAAAAAAAAAAAAAGAAATCCCCAAAAAGACTACCAATTACGAGCGACCATACATCAATTTCCTTAATCATGGAACCACGCTTAATTGCAGCCAACACCTCTCGCAGGCTACGCTGATAGAGATGATTTATTATGGTAATTAAAGAGGGGGTAATTGCCCTGGTTTGTGTTTCGCGACGAATTCTTTGTCTGTCTTTGGTGGTGATGGTGGTGATGATGAGGATGGTGGTGGTGATGATGAGGATGGTGGTGGTGATGATGAGGATGGTGGTGGTGATGATGAGGATGGTGGTGGTGATGATGAGGATGGTGGTGGTGATGATGAGGATGGTGGTGATGATGAGGATGATGGTGATGGTGGTGATGAGGGGAGGATGGTGGTGGTGATGAGGAGGATGGTGATGAGGGGAGGATGGTGGTGGTGATGAGGAGGATGGTGATGGTGGTGATGATGGTGATGAGGAGAGGATGGTGGTGGTGGTGATGAGGATGGTGATGGTGGTGTTGAGGATGGTGATGAGGGGAGGATGGTGGTGGTGATGAGGAGGATGGTGATGAGGGGAGGATGGTGGTGGTGATGGTGGTGATGGTGGTGGTGATGGTGATGATGAGGATGGTGGTGGTGGTGATGAGGATGGTGGTGGTGATGAGGAGGATGGTGGTGGTGGTGTTGAGGATGGTGATGAGGGTGATGAGGGGAGGATGGTGGTGGTGATGAGGAGGATGGTGATGGTGATTATGGTAATGATGGTGATGAGGGGAGGATGGTGGTGGTGGTGATGGTGATGGTGGTGGTGATGATGGTGATGAGGGGAGGATGGTGGTGGTGGTGATGGTGATGGTGGTGATGAGGGGAGGATGGTGGTGGTGGTGATGGTGATGGTGGTGGTGATGATGGTGATGAGGGGAGGATGGTGGTGGTGGTGATGGTGATGGTGGTGGTGATGGTGGTGATGAGGGGAGGATGGTGGTGGTGATGAGGAGGATGGTGATGAGGGGAGGATGGTGGTGGTGATGAAGGGAGAATGGTGATGAGGGGAGGATGGTGGTGGTGATGAGGAGGATGGTGATGGTGGTGATGAGGATGGTGATGGTGGTGGTGATGGTGGTGGTGAGGAGGATGGCGATAGTGGTGGTGGTGATGATAAACATAATGATGATGATATTGTTTTAGTTGTTTTATGATTTGTTTCCCACTTGTTTTATGTTGCTTTATCTTATCTTATTCTATTTTATTTCTATTGTTTTTGCACTTGTATTTCGGAGTTTGTTATTATGATCAGATCATTATCTATTTCAACAGCTGTTTCTTTTGCTCATTTTATTTATTTATTTATCTTTTTTTTTTACTGAATTTTCTGTTATTCTATTTCTGTTAAAATTTGAATATATATATATATATATA
>NW_028234438.1:11386389-11388889 GCF_977035675.1 Penaeus japonicus | reverse complement strand
TTCTTTGTATATAGCAAATACACACATAAAGATATACTCAAGCACACATTTAGATACACTTCTCCCCTTCAAACACATACACACCTATACACACCTACGCATAATTACATACATAAAAACATATTGTCACACACACACACACACATACACACACACATATATATATACAAATACACATAACTCACAAACATACACAGAACACATAATTATTACATAACCATCTCTAGTGCCATCATGTCTCCAAAAAGAGATTATACACAAAAAGTCAGACTAGAGAACAAATAGGATAGAGGGAGAATAGAGAGAGAAAGAAAGAAGAAAGGGGGTATGAGAGAGAGACGAGCGAGAGGGGCGAGAGAGGGAGGACAGAGAGAGGGGGGGGGTGAGAGAGAGAAAGACAGACAGGAAAATAGAGAAACGAAGAGAAAGAGAAAGAGAGAGAGACAGAGAGAGAGATGGATAGAAACAGTGTGAGACGAAATGAAAAGAGAGGAGGAGAGGAAGGAAGAGATGAGTTGGATGATAGAGAGGGAAGCGACGGGAGAGAGAGAGAGAGAGGAGAGAGAGAGAGAGAGATGAGAGAGGGCGGAAGAGAGGAGGAGGAGGTTGACAGAGGGAGTCAGATGACAGAGGAGAGAGAACAGATACGAGCGAGAGAGAGAGAGAGAGAGAGAGAGAGACAGACAGACAGACAGAGACAGACAGAGAGATACAGAGAGAGAGAGCGAGACGAATACGAGACGAATAGAAAGAGAAAGACAGAGAGAGAGACAGAGAGAAACCAATATATTCTCCAAGTGACTGTCTGCAATCCGGCATATTCCTTGCAATACGCTATCAACATTTTTCCCACACCTTCTGAGACGCTGAGACCACAAAGACAGTTATGAACTCCACGCCAAAGAGGGAAAGAAAAGAAAGAGGAAGATAGAATAAAAGATATATCTTTATAGCTTGAATGAGGATTTGTTTTTCATGGCTTTTATTTCGTTTCTTTTTCTTTGTCTCTTTCTGTGTCTGTCATTCTCTCTCTCTCTCTTTCTCTCTCTCTCTCTCTCTCTCTCTCTCTCTCTCTCTCTCTCTCTCTCTCTCCCTCTCTCTCTTTCTCTCTCTCTCTGTTTCTCATACTCTCTCTCTCTCTCTCTTTCTCTATCAATCTATCTATCTATCTATCTATTTATCTATCTATTTATCTATCTATCAATCGATCTATCTGTGTCTCTGATACTGTCTCTGTGTCTGTCTCAGTCTCTCTCTCAGTTTATCTCTCTCCCTTTCCCCTCCTCCCTGTCCATTATATATATATATATATATATATATATATATATATATATATATATATATATATATGTATATGTATATATATATATACAACATGCAAGTCTTGAAAAATCGTCTCTCTTTTATTTCAGGGTGACATTCTGGATATGACAGGCAAGATCCGGGTTGAGTTCCGTATGTATTTTACCAGAAGGTCAGCGTTGGATTCAGGAAATTCCGTTATCTATCTATCTATTTGGCTATTTGTCTGTCTATCTGTATATCTGTTTGTCTATCTGTCTACCTGTCTCTGTCTTTGTCTTTCTCTCTCTCTCTCTCTTTCTGTCTGTCTCTTTAGCTCTCTCTCTCTCTCTCTCTCTCTCTCTCTCTCTCTCTCTCTCTCTCTCTCTCTCTCTCTCTCTCTCTCTCTCTCTCTTCTTTCTCTTCTCTCTATCTCTCTCTCTCTCTCTCTTCTCCTCTCTCTAGTCTCTGTTCTCTCTCTTCTCTCTCCTTTCTGTCTCTCTGTCTCTCTGTCTCTCTGTCTCTCTGTCTCGCTGTCTCTCTCTCTCTCTCTCTCTCTCTCTCTCTCTCTCTCTCTCTCTCTCTCTCTCTCTCTCTCTCTCTCTCTCTCTCTCTCTCTCTCTCTCTCTCTCTCTCTTTATGTCTGTCTCTTTAGCTCTCTCGCTCTCTATCTCTCTCTCTCACATGGACATAAACACACACACACATAAATATATTCCCAGCAAAATCGTCATCACTGTTCTAATTACTATAATTAACTCAACTTCAATTGCATCGACATATCCGCCATCTTTACTCTAATTAACTACGCTCAGTAATCAATCCTTGGCTGCCTAATTAAAGGATATTCTTAATTATAGACATTGATTTAATGGCTTTGATGTGTGTGTTTGTGTGTGTGTGTGTGCTCATTTGCGCGCCGTTGCCATGGTGACGAGTTGTTTGCTTTGCATTTGGTGTCTTTGTTTACTCTGTTTGGTTTGTTTGTTTGTTTGTTTGTTTGTCTGTTTGTTTGTTATTGTGATTTAGTATAATATATTGTATTATAAGTATATCTCCTATCTGTAATAAAATCGATAGTTTTTAAATCTGTGATTGCTTTTAACTTAATCATTACTCCTATCAGCCTTTATTATCAATTCATTTAATTTACGTATCAGATGCATTTCGCAACTAATTCAACTTCTCCCACGGATAGAATGTGCTGATGTTGCTATTC
>NW_028234438.1:11373889-11376389 GCF_977035675.1 Penaeus japonicus | reverse complement strand
GGGAAATAGAGAGAATTCGTTGTTGTTTGGTGATTTCATGTACATAGTTCATAAATCAAATCAAATGTAAAATACCATAAAATTTGTGAAATTCTGTCGGGTTTTAGAAACAAGGGACAAATAGACAGAAAAAAAAAAAAATCCACGTGGCTGAACTGTTGTAAGTGTTGCCAGATAGCCTGTTTCACTTTCTTAGCCACCTTTGCACTGAGGCGTGGGAATTTCACGACATCAGTTTATCAATAAACACAAGCAAATACTTCCACCCTTAATTTCCTAATCCCTATCCATGAATGACTCCACGATATGACGCAATACTCTCTAAAAATGACCGTCACAAAATCTGGTTAAACAACACACATGATAAGCATCCAGTACCACGATACCGCCATAATTTGTTGTTTCCTCCTCTTGATTGACATCATACTCATTAACCGTCATCAACCCTTTTGAACCAATACGCCAGTAGAAACATCAAAGGGACCCCAAACCTAAAAAAAAAAAAAAAAAAAAAAAAAAAAAAGAGAAAGAAAAGAAGAAGAAGAAGAAGAAGAAGAAGAAGAACAAGAAGAAAAACAAGAACAAGAAAATGATGATATGTCTCATCTATTTATTCCTACATTTTCCAAACTTTATTTGCCATGTCATCAATCAAGTCATTAAGATTTATTACACGTTTCCAAACCAGGGCGAGAGGGAGCTTTTTCAGGGAGTTAAAATAATGACTACATTGTACTAGGGCGGGGCATGGCGGCGAGACACTTTGATTACGGAAGAATTAATCATATTTTTGTAATGATATCTTTTGCAACTTGCAATAATATTTCGTTCAAATTAAAACAGATGACATTTATTTATGATTCCCTTTAATGACGAATGTAGATTGAGAGGAAGGAGGGTTTTTTTTTTTTTAAAGAAAATACTGATAGAAAATAAGTATTATAGCGAGCGGAAAGAAATATTTTTTATTCCACGTGTAATGTTACTAATGATGACAATGATAAACTCGTCATTAAAATTATAAAGAGCAATAATGATGAAAAACGCTATAATGAAGACGCGAGCCGTCCCGTTAGTTCTGCGGTAACGTGTCGACTTCCACATTCCCCCGGTGGTCGGCAGATCGAGCCCCGTCCAAGCTACCCGTGACTGAGGCGGGGCTTCCAGTGAACCAGTTGCAGCTTTCAGGTTACTGTGGCGGGGCGGTAGCTGGGCACTTGCGTTGGGCAAGTCCAAGCTCAGATCGAGTGGCGGGCGCAACACTCGTGGCACAGGAAGCTCGTCACGAGTCCGCACACGCTGACACAGGCGGGCTCGCTTCAGTGCATACAAGCCCGGCGTAGCATCTGCTCCGCAAATCTGGCTTATCCTTATCCTTATGAAGATGCGAATTATCTTGATATCAATAATGATTTTATGACTATAGTAAAGGTAGAGGTGATAGTAATAAGTATAATGATAATGATATTGATTGTTATTAAATTGATAATGATGAGAGTGATGCCAGGATGAAAACAATGATGATGATGATAAAAAAATAAATAATAATAAATGTAGTGCTGCTATCAATTATACATGTAATGATAAGGGATAATTATAATATCAGCAACAATGATAATGCAACTAATGATAATGATATTAAAAAGAACATAGCAATAGTAAATATTATCATTATCATTCTTACATTATTATTACTTTCATCACCATAATGCTGACAGTGATGATAATTATTAACCTTATCTATAACAACAGAGAATAACAAAAATGAAACCTAAAAAAACGAAAATGATTTAGTTATCTATAATAATTATCATATATATACTATCAGCAACACAGCAATAACAACAAAAACAAAAAAAACATCCCCCTTCCCCTGCCCCCTCCCCCATATCCTATCCTCTTTATCTTTTTTTAAATATTTATTCCTCCTCCTCTCCTTCTCTTCTCCTTTCTTCTTCTTCACCCTTCTCTTCTTGTCTTTCTCTTCATCTTTCCTTCTTTCCCTCTTTCTTTTCGCTTATTTCTTTTTTTTTTTTTTTTTTTTTTTTTTTTTTTTTTTTTAACTTTTCTCTTTCTCTCGCTTCTCCCTCTCCATTATTCTCTCTATCTCCCCTCAACCGTCTATTAATTCTCCCGCCCTCCTCTCCTCTCAACCTCCTTCTTTCTACTTCTTTTTTCCTCCCCCCTCTTCCTTCTGTTTTTCTTTTTGCCTCTGCACTCTCTCTCTGTCCTTCTTTTCTCTCCTTACATTTTACGTCTTTCTTCAATTCATAGGGGGGTGGGGGCTGGGGCAGGACGGCGGGGGATCACCATGGAACGTAAGCAAACTACCACCGCATTAATCCACTGTTACTCTTTTTCTTCCTTTTCCCTGGGTATCATCTCCTATTCTTAAGGGGGGCCCGGTTGGGGGGGGGGACTCTGGGGGGGGCGGTTTTGGGGGGGGGGGGGGGTTTGGAGAGTTTTTTTTTTATGGGGGGGGGGGGGGGGGGGGATTATA
>NW_028234438.1:11361389-11363889 GCF_977035675.1 Penaeus japonicus | reverse complement strand
TCTTAGAATTCTGTTTTATCTATATAGATATGACGTGTGTACATGTATGTAATATTTATATTGTACATACACTCAACACACACAGTCGCCGGCGCGCGCATTATTATCAAAATTATATAAGTTATATATATATATATATATATATATATATATATATTATATAGATATTAAATAGTATCTGAACATAACATATATATATATAGTCTATATATAATTTATAAATATATAAATATAATATATAGTATAACTGTATAAATATATATAAATATATATATAAATAAATATGTATGTATGTATGTATACACACACCACACTCGTCCCACATATATATAGGTATATATATCTGGTAAATGTAAGATATAAATAAATAAATAGTCTTAGTATCTAAAATATATATATTATATGTATAAAATGATTATTAGTCTCTCGCATTTAAATCAAACAAACATACATACACATATTATATATATATATATAGATATATATATATATATATATATATATTAAAACAATAAAAAAGTAAAGTAAGTATGTATGTATAAATAAATATAAATATATATATATCTATATCTGTGAGTGTATGTGTTGTGTGTGAGTGTGTGTAAATATAATATATATATAAATATATATATATATACAATATAAAAATATAATATATAGTTATATATATATGGTATGTTCATTATAATGTATGTATATAATATATATATTATATATATATATATCTGTGTGTGGATTGTGGTGGTGTGTGTTTGTGTTTGGTGTGTTGTGTGTGTGTGTGTGTGTGGTATATATATATATAAATATATATATATAAAATTATATATAATATACTATATATAAGTATCATATAAATTATATATATATATATATATATATATATATATATATATAGTACATATACATATTAATGAACATTTATATATATATATATAAAAAATACTATATATATATATATATGTATATATAATATACATATATAAAGCATATATATATAATATATAATATATTAGTAAGACTATCTATATATATATTCATTATGACTCTCTAGTACTATATATATATACAGACTCTCACAGTTATATATATAGTTGTAGTGTTATCATTTGTAAACCCCTTTGTTTTTTTAGTTTATTAGTCGCTTCTGTTGTTATGATCATTCATATGTCATTTAATTTTTTGTTAATTTTTTTGTCACTTAGTGATATATCTTGTTGTTTATTTACTTGTCCATTCCTTCTGTTTCTCTCTTGTCTTGTAATTTTTGTTGTACTATATTATAGATTCCTTCAGGTTTTTTGTTTTTATTATTATAACTTTTCTTTCTGTCTGTCTCTTTGTATCCCCTCTCTTCTTTCCTCCTCCTCCTCCTCCTCCTCCTCCTCCTCCTCCTCTTCCTCGTCCTCCTCCTCCTACTCCCCGTCCTTGTCCTTCCCCTCTCATCTATCCACCCTTCCTCCTCTTCCCTCCTCCTCCTCTTGCCCCCTACTCCTCTTCTCTCCTTCTCCTCCTTTCACTCGCCCCTACTTCTCTTCCCTCTTAACGCCCCCCCCCCTCCTCCTCCTCTCCTCTTCTTCCCTCGTCCTCCCTCTCCTCATCCTCTCATCCATCCACCTCGCCTCCTCATCCCTCTTCCCTCTCCCCTCCCCCCAACACTCCCCCCCCATCCCCTCCTCCTCTCCTCTCCTCCCCTCCTCCGCTTCCTCCCCTGCCTCTCCTCCCTTTCCTACCCTTCCTCCCCTTCCTCTCTTCCCCACCCCCCACCCCCACCCCCCTACCCCCACCCCCCTACCCCCACCCCCAAGCCCCTTAAAGCATAAATCCTCAAAAAAGATATTTATTTTCTCGGAAAGTAAACAAGATTCACCCCGACTGAAGTCTGACAATTTTCCAGCAATTAAAAATGGAGATTTGCGTGGACCACCACCGCACAAGCACCTCTTCCGAAGTGAATGAGCGTTGGGGTGGGGGTGTGGGGGTGTAGGGGAGGTGGGGGAGGGGGGAAGGGGGTCAGAGGGGGAAATTAGATGGGGGGGGTTCTGTGTGCTGGTTGGGATGTGTAGAGGAAGGGGTGTGGGGGTGTGGGGGAGGGGGAAGGGGGTTAGAGGGGGAAATAGGATGGGGGAGGGGCTGGGAGTTGTGTGTGCTGGTTGGGATGTGTAGGGGAGGGGGGAGGGGAGTGTGGGTTTGTGTGTGTGTATGTGTTCATGTGAGTGTGTATTTTTGTGTGTATGTGAGTGTTCAATAAATGTGTGTGCATGTAAGTGTGTGTGTGTGTGTGTGTGTGTGTGTGTGTGTGTGTGTGTGTGTGTGAGTGTACATGTAAGTGTGTGTGTCTGTGTGTGAGTGTTTGTGTGTATGTACGTATGTGAGCATGTGTGTGTGTGAACAGCATTAAGTGTGCGCACAGTACGTGAGAAATTCACAGAGGGATAAATATATGCGTCTCGACAGCTGCGCGTGTTTTCAACATGTGCGTTTAAGACATGTGCGTATGTGC
>NW_028234438.1:11348889-11356389 GCF_977035675.1 Penaeus japonicus | reverse complement strand
GAAATTTTCTTTTCTTTCTTTATTCTGTTAATTGTAATTGGATTGTGCTTTATCCTTTTTTTAGTATTATCACTGTAGGTCGTTTTTATTGTTCTTATTATCATTGTCATTATTGTTGCTGTCATTATCATTATCATCATTATCATCGTTGTCATTGTTGTTATCATTATTATCATCTATATTTCTATCCTTTTTATCATTAGCATTATCATCTTTATTATCATTATTATAATGGGAGTAGATTTATCTATCTTAATTATCTGTCTATCTATTTTTCCCACCTGCCTCTCTATCTGTCTATCTATCTATCTATCTATCCACACTAATTGAAAATATGTTTGTCTCAAGTCATAAAAGATTGTGTATATAACCCTCCCCCCCATCTCTCCCCCCCCCACCCCTCTAAACACACCCGCTTCCTCTTCTTTCCCCTCCTTCCCTCCCTCTTCCATATCCTCTCTTCCACCCCCCCCCTCTCGTCTTCTTCGTCCTTTCCTCTTCCTGCCTCTTCTTTCCTCCTCCTTTATTCCATTCTCGCTCTCTTCTCCTCTCCTCCCCTTCCCCCCCCTATCCCTCTTTCATCCCCTCTTCCTACCGCTTCCCCTTTTCCCATCCCCCCCTCCTCCCCTCCTCCTCCGTCCCTATCCCCACTCCTCTCTTCCCCCTCTCCCATCCCCATCCCATCCCCCCCCCCCAATTTCTCCATCTCTATCCCTTCATTCCTCAATAGCTTCCCCAATCCCATCCTCCCCCCAACCTTCCCCATTTCTTCCTCAACCCACTCCCCCCTCTCCCCGACCCCCACCCCCACCCCCACCCCCACCCCATTCCTCAACCAGTCCAAGCATGTTTATCATTATTAAGTTCAACCTCTAAGTCGGCTATTGCATGTGTGTACAAGAACGATATTCTTGCACGAACGAGGGGAGTGGGGGCTGGGGGGGATGGGGGTGGGGGGGGGTGGAAAAGAGGGGAGGGGGTATGACGTAAGAGAGCGCGTGATGGGGTAAGGAGTGGCTAAGGGGGGGGTGGTGGAGGTTAAGGGGGGGATGACGTAAGCGGAGGGGGTGAGGTAAGAGGGGTGGGGCTTGGTATAAGGAAGGGGGGGAGGGGAAGGGGAAGGGGAAGGTAAGGGGGATATCGCATACATGAAATTATGTATTTTTTTGTATGCATAGATGGTGCTTGTTATATGTATCTATGAGGTGTATGTATGAGAATGCTATTGTATGTTTGTATGGACGTATATGTGCATATGTATGGAGTTTTAATGTTTTTTTTATGTTTCAATGTACATTTCTATATATGATAAGCCTCGGAGGGTTTAGATGTACTATTCATCTATGTATGTATATATGTATTTAACCCTTTTCCTATGTGATTATGAATTAATTTGGAACAGATACACACAGAAACACACACAAACGCACACACACATACACAAGGACAAACACATATAATAAACACACATACATATCCATATGTGTGTGTGTGTCTATATATGTATAAGTATGTATTTACGTATGCACACACACACACACACACTTCGAACAAATATCAAGGCAGTTAAATAGATAGAGAGATCGACAAATTCACAAACAAACAACTAGAAGTGCATAACAAGAACACCTACAAATACTGTTTATATAAGCTCGATGCAAAAGAAACAAACAACAAAAAACACAAAGATGTAAAGGCCAGTTTAGTTGAAGACAAACAACAAAAAGATAAATATATTTCTCTTTTTTTCTTCCCTTGCATAAATCATCTAACATTGACAGCTGTAAAATATTTCTTTTTATGTGACATGAACTTATGCTATATATATATATATATACATACATACATATGTATATTTATATACATACATACATACACACACACATACACACACACACACGCACACACACACACACACACACACACACACACACACACACACACACACACACACACACACACACACACACACACACACACACACACACACACACACACACATATATATATATATATATATATATATATATATATATATATATATATATATATATGTATGTATGTATGTATAATTCTCATTTCTATTTAATTTGTCCTGTCTTCAAAGAGCAAGAAATAGTAAAGATCGAGAAAAAGTTTTGTAACTAGAAGGATTGTGATGATATTGGTGGTGGTGATGGTGATGATGTTTAAGATGATGATCATTATAAGGATGAAGATGATGATGATGGGGATGGTGGTGGTATTGGTGATGATGATGTGGATGGTGTGATAAAGGTGATGATGATGATGATGATGATGATGATGATGATGATGATGATAATGATAATGAGGATGATGATTATGATGTTGATGATCACCATCATCATTATAATCATGATGATAGTGAGGATCATGGTAATCATCATGATCATCATAATAGTATCAATGATAAAGATGTTTAATTGGAATGAACACCCAAGGAAGTAACATTCATCAATAGATATCAATATTTATCGCTCTATACGAAGAAAGAGAGAGAGAGAGAGATTGATTTGATTTTGATGTGTTTATTCATACTATATACATTGTATACACATGAGAGAGAGAGAGAGAGAGAGAGAGAGAGAGAGAGAGAGAGAGAGAGAGAGAGAGAGAGAGAGAGAGAGAGAGAGAGAGAGAGAGAGAGAGAGAGAGAGAGAGAGAGAGGGGGGGAGAGAGAGAGAGAGAGAGAGAGAGAGAGAGAGAGAGAGAGAGAGAGAGAGAGAGGGAATGAGAGAAAAAGAGAGGACAAGAGAGAGTGAGGATAAGAGAGACAGAAATATATATATAGAGAGAGAGACAAAGATAGATAGATAGAGAGAGAGAGAAGGATAGACACAGACGGACAAACAGTGACGCAAACAAAAAACAAAAACAAGCAAGCAAACAAAGACACATAAAACCAAAGAATACAAACATCAACAACTACAACACCCCCCCCCCAGCCCATCCCCATCCCCATCCCAACCCCACACCCTCCAGCTTCAAAAAAAAAGAAAAAAAAATTTCTCTTAACACAAACACCATCACCCACCCCATCACCTCTTCCTCCCTCCCGCCTAGCCCCCGACGCTCCGACGAGTTATAGAAAAAAAAACGAAAGAAAAAAAAAAAAACTCAAGAAAACGCCAGCTGCAGCATATGCTTACAAATTCGATATGACACTCAGCACCAAAAGGCTGTATTATCCTTCGAATATCCAGATTACATGACAAGGAAATGCGCTTGACATGCTGCCTGTCACTTCATCCCCCCTCCTTCCCCTTACTCCTCCACCCCGACTACCCTTCCCCCTTACTAGTCACTGCTACCCCTCCCCTCTCCCCCCACCCTCACCCCCATACCCTATGAGCTGTCAAGTTTTGTTGTCACAGACTGTCATTTTCTGTTATCATTATCATTATTAGCATGATTTTAATTATTATTGTTGGTATGATTACTATTGTTGTTATCATTATTGTTATCATTTTAACATCATTGTTATAATTATTACCTTTGTTGTTATTATCAGAATCATTCTTATTTTTGTCATTGTTGTTATTTCTATTATCATTATCTCATTCTCATACTTGTTATTGCTGTTATCACCATTATGATTATCATTATTTCATTCGTACATAGAAAGTATAAGCACAAACACACATACACACACACACACACACACACAATCACAAACACACAATCACACACACACACAATCAAAAACACACATAATCACACACACACACACAATCAACACCGGCACACACGCTAGTCACATGTGTGAGATCGTTGTGCCAACATCTATCGAGGGTCCTGATTCTCTGTCGGTTAGTCAGTAATTGACTTTCCCAATGTATGTGTCTGTCTGTTTATCAGATTATTAAGTGGAAAAAAATGACGGACGGGGAGAGGAGAGAGAGAGGATGAGCAGAGGAGGGAGGATGAGAAAGACTGAGAGAAGAAATGGAGAGGAGGGGAGTGAGAGGAAGGAGAGAGGAGAGCGAGGAAAAGGGGAAGGGTAGGAGGAAGGGCGGGGAGAGAAGGAGAGAGAGAGGCGAAGAGCAGAGAGCGAGCGAGAGAGGAGAGAGAGGAGAAGGGGAAGGGGAAGAGAGAGAGGAGGGAAGTGAGAGAGAGAGGAGGAAGGGGAGAAGAGCGAGGGGAGGTATGGTAGTGAGAGGAGGGAGGAGAGAGAGAGAGAGAAAAGAAAGAGTAGGGGGAGAGATGGAGAGAGATGGTCGAGAGAGAGAGATATGCTGGTGAGGGAGGTGGAGCAGAGAGGACATAGGAGGAGAGGTAGAGAGAAAGAAGGAGGAGGAGGAGAGAGAGAGAGAGAGAAAGAAGAGAAGAGGGAAAGAAGAGAGGAGGAAAGGAGAAGAAAGAGACTAGTAAGAATGATGAGACAGAGAAAAGAGGGAGAGAGAGAATGAGAGGGAGAAAAGAGAAAAGGGTAGAGAAAGTAGGAGAAAGAGAAAGAGAAAAAAGCAGGGAAAGGAATGAGTGAGACAAATAGAGGAGAGAGAGAGAGAGGAGGAGGGAGAGAGAGGAGATGAGAGAGAGAGAAGATGGCGACAGAGATAGAGAGAGAGAGATGAAGATAGGGGTGGAGAGAAGGACTAAAAAGAGGAGGAGAGAGAGAGCGATAGAGAAGGATGAGAGAATCAGAGTACGAGAGGTAGAAAGAAGGGAAGAGAGACTGAGAGAGCTAGAGAGAGAGAGATGAGGAAGAACTACAAGAGAGAGAAGGAGAGAGATGAGACGAGGAGGGGTAGGAGGAGAAGAGAGCGATGGGACGGAGCAGAGGGAGAGAGAGGAGAGAGAGGATGAGAGGTGATGGGGAGCATAGGGGTGAGGAGGAGTCCGTAGAGGAGGAGGATGAGAGTTGGACAGAGGAGAGTGGGTGAGAGAAGCAGGGAGGGGGAGAGGTGAGAGGGAGGAGAGGAGGATGATAGATGAGAGAGGGAGGAGAGAGTAGGGTTGGAGAGATGGGGATGATGGCGAGAGAACAGAGAGAGCTGAGAGATGAGTGAGGAGAGGGGAGAGTAGGGGTGTAATGAAGAGAGTGGAGAGGCAGAGATGAGGAGATGGATGAGGAGGAAGAGTGGGAGAGAGAAGTGGAGTGGAGGAGGGAGATGAGGAGGAGATAGAGTTAGGGGAGAAGGGATGGAGAGGAGGGAGAGAGGGAGAGGGAGGAGAGATGGAAAGCAGGGGGGAGAGAGGAAGGGAGGAGAGGGAGTGGAAGAGAGAGAAGATGAGGGGGAGGGAAAGCGGAGGGAGATGAGCGAGAGAAGGGGAGAGAGGGAGGGGAGGGTGGAGAGGAGAGGAGAGAGAGAGAGAGAACTCTCTTTTTTTTTTGAGGCTTTGAGACGTGTTTTTGAGACAAGTGGATGACGGTACATCTGTCAAAAGGATGAGAGATGGAGATAGAGAGAGAGAGAGAGACAAGACAAAAAGAAGAAGGATGAGGGGGAGGAGCGAGAGAGAGAGAAGAGAGAGTAGAAGAGAGAAAGAGAGAGGAGAGAGAGAGAAAGAGGAGAGAGAGAGGAGAGAGAAGATAGATTGATAGATAGAGGAGAGAGAGAGAGAGAGAGGAGGGGAGAGAGAGAGAGAGAGATAGAGAGAGAGAGAGAGAGAGAGAGAGAGAGAGAGAGAGAGAGAAACAATAGATAGATAGACAGAAAAAAAATAACAAAAATGAAAGATAATGATAAAACAAAGCACAGAAACAAATAAAACGTACCAAACGAACACATAAAAAAGAACAGCAAATATTTCCAACGTTTTTCTCTCTCTCTCGCTCTTCACAAATATCACCCCTATTATACAACCGGTTTTCACGTACACGATAGCTTGTCGGTCCGTCCTTTCATGATGAGAGAACGAAGGCTAGTCTGTCTATAATGTCTGGACGCATGGAGGTTCAAAGACTTTGTTCCTAATTTGTTGTTTAGATTCTCAATGTAGTCGAGTTAATTCGGTTCAATTCGGTTCGGGAGCTAGGATGATTGCATGTCTTCGCAGCGCTCAAGAAAACGAGGGTGGCGACGGCTGGGTTTTCGTTCGGTTGTGGTGTGGCGTGGTCTTGCAGTGGTTTTCGTTCTCAGATGGTGAGGTGTGTTTGGGGTGGCGGAGGGGTGTTAGTTGTGGGTGTTTTTGTGAGTTTTTATTATTAAAGGGATGTTAGAGATTGTTTTATTTCGAATAGGTTATCAAGGAAAAAAAAAAATCTATTGATTGATATTGACCGCGAGTTAGAAATCAAGACCTCGCCGACGAAAAGATCTGAGAAAAAGCCGAAGTCCTGAGGAAGAGGTCTCTCCCGCCTCAGCTAACAATATTAACATGCAATTCAAACCTTCGTCATTTAAATTCACGGACTCCCCGCTACCGCCGCCAACCAACCGCCTAACGTAGCGACGGCGGAGGGCGCGAGCACGTGTTCCGGAAAGCGGTGCGCGATCGGCGATTCGCGAATTTCATCGGAAACTTCCTTCTTATTGAAAGAAGAATGGGATGAGTGGAGGGGGCGGAGCCTCGGGGGGAAAAGGGGGAGGAGTTATTTTGTATTTTTTTTCGTTTGAGATTTGTAATTATGATTTTTTTTTTGTTGTTGTTGTTGTTATGAGGCGATTGGAGGAGAGATGGGTAATTAAATGCTTGAAGTTTATAGTCGGAGAGAGAGAGAGAGAGAAAGAGAGAGAGAGAGAGAGAGAGAGAGAGAGAGAGAGAGAGAGAAGCAGAGATGATGAGAGAGAAGAGATGAGTAAGAGGGGAGAGAGGTCGGGAGAGATGAGATGAGTGAGAGAGTCTTATAACAGGAGATAAATAAAAAATAAAAAACAAGAGAGAGAAGATTACCGAGATGAGAGACAGGAGACTAGTAGTAGAAAAAGAGAGTAGAGTGAAAGGGAGGTTAGCATGTGAGAGAGGAATAGAGAGAGGAGAGCAGGAAATAGGAGAAAGAGAGAAAGAGAAAGAGAGAGAGAGGGAGAAAAAAAGAGACGAAACCAACCACATGAAAAAATAAAGAAATATAAACATGCGTGATTTCACCCCCCCCCCTCCCATCCCCTCACCCCCTCACCCACCCCCACACCAAAAAATAAAGAAAATGTCGCTAAAACAAAAACAAAATTTATGAAGACGACTTATCTTCAGAAACAAATAAAAATAAACAAAACTGTTTCTTTGTTTACATGTCACTTGTCCCAATTCAATATTACTTATCAACAGCATTCAATAAATTAAATTTATTGAGACTATTTATAATTAGTCTTTATTTTTATTTGACGTTTTGTGAATCATGGATTATGGAAGAATGAAATTAAATTGTTGTCATTTCATATTAACTTTATAACTGTTTTTGTTGAATTATGCTTCATTATTGTTTTTGTTATCGTTATTCTTCATATTATCATGGTTATTATCAGTATCATTGTCATCATTGTTATTATCATCATTAGTATGATACTTAACATTATTATTATCATTGTTGTTATT
>NW_028234438.1:11346659-11348789 GCF_977035675.1 Penaeus japonicus | reverse complement strand
ACACACAAACCCACACTCCCCTCCCCCCTCCCCTACACATCCCAACCAGCACACACAACTCCCAGCCCCCCCATCCAATTTCCCCCTCTAACCCCCTTCCCCCCTCCCCCACCTCCCCCACACCCCCAAACCCCCACCCCAACGCTCATTCACTTCGGAAGAGGTGCTTGTGCGGTGGTGGTCCACGCAAATCTCCATTTTTAATTGCTGGAAAATTGTCAGACTTCAGTCGGGGTGAATCTTGTTTACTTTCCGAGAAAATAAATATCTTTTTTGAGGATTTATGCTTTAAGGGGCTTGGGGGTGGGGATGGGGGTGGGGGTGGGGGAGAGGAAGGGGAGGAAGGGGAGGAGAGGAGAGGAGGAGGGGAGGAGGGGATGGGGGTAAGAGTGTAAGGGGGAGGGGAGAGGGAGGAGGGAAGAGGAGGCGAGGTGGATGGATGAGAGGATGAGGAGAGAGAGGAAGAGGGAAGAAGAGGAGGGGAGGAGGAGGGGGGGGGGCGTTAAGAGGGAAGAGGAGTAGGGGCGGATGAAAGGAGGAGAAGGAGAGAAGAGGAGTAGGGGGCAAGAGGAGGAGGAGGGAAGAGGAGGAAGGGTGGATGAATGAGAGGGGAAAGACAAGGACAGGGAGTAGGAGGAGGAGGAGGAGGAGGAGGAAAGAAGAGAGGGGATACAAAGAGACAGACAGAAAGAAAAGTTATAATAATAAAAACAAAAAACCTGAAGGAAATAAACAAAAAATTACAAACAAAGAAACAAAGGAATGGATAAACAACAAATTACTAATGAAATAAATTAACAAAAAATTAAGAAATGAATGATCATAACAAAGAAGCAGATAATAAAAGTACAAATGTACATACAACTATATATATATACTCTATATTTATATATATATATATATATAGTATATATATATCTTATATATATATATATATAGAGATTATTATTTATGTAAACTATATGCATATTTAGTATAGTATTATATATTCTACATATATGTATATATATATGATTATCTCTCTCTCCTCCTCATCTCATCTCTCTCTCTCTCACTCTCTCTCTCGATCTATATATAATATATATATATATATATATATATATATATATATATATATATATATATAATACACACACACACATACTACCATGTATGTATTTATATATACATATATTGTATATATATATGTATCTCTCTCTCCTCTCTCTCCTCTAAACTCCTTCCTCTCATCTCTCTCTCTCTCTCTCCTCTCTTCTCTCGCCTCTATATATATATATATATATAATATCTATATAATATATATATAATATATACTATATATATATAGTAGTATATAATATATAATATAATATATATATTAATATAAACTACATACACACACAACACACAACACACACACATACATACATACACCACACACACACACACACACACACACACACACACACACACACACTACATATATATATAATATATAAATATATATATACAGATATATAATATATAATAGTCTATATGAATATATATATACTATATATATAAATATGGTTATGTATTATAGTATCTATATATACATACAAGTGTAATATATATATATTTACTATATATATATATATATATATACTATATAGAATATATATATAACATTAATATATATATACATAGTACATAAATGTTGTAATATATGATATAGGATATAGATATATATATATATATACTATATATTATTTATATATACATATATGTATATATATTCAAGCTATACAATATATATAGAGCTACATACATACATACATACATATATATAAGTAACTAATATATATATATAGATATATATATATTATATTTATATATATATATATACATACACACACACGACACACACAATACGCGCGCGCACGCATGATATGTATCTATATATATATATTATATATATATCTATATAATATAATAGTATATATATATAATAAGGGATTATATATATATATATGTATATATATAACTATATATATATGTGTAGTGTGTGAGTGTGTGCGTGTATGCATACGATACATACATATATATATATATTCATGATACTGCTAGTATATATATTAGTCATTATCAATACTGATATATATAATAACATAT
>NW_028234438.1:11336659-11339159 GCF_977035675.1 Penaeus japonicus | reverse complement strand
TATATATCCATACATACATTTAGATCCTTGTGCACGTACATCTTTTTATGAATACAAGTGTGAGCGAAAAACAACTTGCATAATTGGAGTACTTTCATAATTACTGACATTTCCTGTGAGGACGAGGTTGCTATCTTGTTAATCGTTCAAGATTGAAACCGTGATAAACAGGACAACGATAATCATATGTGTTGGTAAAAGAAATCTAAATTTGTTGTTTCAAAGCACATATAAGTGATTATGAGAAAAGGGCAGTACAGGAGAAGCAAAAAAATTATTCGTTTCGGTCAAAAATTGCTAAAAAAAAAAAAAAAAAAAAAGTCTATTAAAAAAGAAATGTACTAAAAACAAGAAAATCCCTTTATTTGCCTAAGAATCGAATACTATTATACTTCTTTATCCTCATACTTATGCTTAAACATCATTTCATAAACCTAATGATAGGGCATTTAACACTCTTTCAGTATAAGAGTCAATTTACAGTGTTCAAATGAGGAAAGTGATCAGTGTTGCAATAAACTATTCACATTGATTGACATCTAGATATAGATTTTGTCTTTTAAAAGATATTTGAATCGCTGTCTTCTATAAAGGGCTTACTAATGACGTTAGAAGAATCTCATTAGAATTATAGAAATAAAGAAAAATAAATATAATACCCTTTTTATTCCTTTGGTAGGATAGAAAGCAATCACGCTAATATGACATTTTTTTTCCTTTTTTATCTTTATTTTTTTTTGGGGGGGGAGGGGGGGGGGGGGGCTGTGGTATAGTCCTAGATAGCCTGCGGGGATTCCAGGTGCAACATGAAGCTAGCATCAGGAAGTCTCGGTGTAGCACTGTCTTGCCATCTCTGCCAAATCGTCTTCCGTCATGCAGTCGCTGCCTGAAATATGCATGAAATTTGCGTGTTAACTGATGCTACGCACTAGTGTCTTTAAGTATTTTTTTAGGACTGATGTAGGATTTGGTAGAGATAAAATATAATGGCATTATAGTAAAAGTTTTCTTATGATAATCTGCTAAAGATGATAATGAACATTAGGGTTAACGACAATACTCTTACTAGGCAGAGGGAACAAGAACAAAATGTCTTTGATAAGGAAGAACATTGACGCCTTGAGCATACACACACACACACACACACACACACACACACACACACACACACACACACACACACACACACACACACACACACACACACACACACACACACACACACACACACATATATATATATATATATATATATATATATATATATATATATATATATATATATATATATATATGATTCACAAAAATCACAAACACAATAACGTGGACAAAACAGAATTAATAAAACACTACCACAAAAGGAAAGGAAAAACTTTCTTTTTTGGATTGCTTACGCCTGATGAGGAACTTTCTTTTTGTCGCAGTGTATATATATATATATATATATATATATATATATAACATATATATATATATATAAATATATATATATATATATATAATATATTTATATATATATTAATATATATACTATATAATATATATATATATTTAACTATATATATATATATATATGCGTCATACATATATACTAACATATAGAGATATGTAATATATATATATTTATAATATATATATATACATCATACATATATATACATATATATATGTATGCACACACACACTCCACACACGACAACACACACACACACACACACACACACGACATCAAAAAAAACACACAATATATATATATATATATAACCTATATATATATATATAATAATATATATACAATATATATATATGTGTTTGTGTGTGTGTGTGCCTGTGTGTGTGTGTGTGTGTAATAAATATATAATATATATATATATATATATTAATATATATATATATATATCAATATATATATGTTATAAACTAGTATATATATATATATATATATCTCTACAATCATATATCATATATAAACATATATATACTAATATAAAATATATATCATATATACCATGTAGGGGGGCTGCGTGTGGGGGGGCATATATATGTGCACACATATATGTATATATACAGATATATCCATGTATATACACAAATATAAACAAATGAAAATGTATCACTTCTGACTAACAGCACAGTAAACAAAGTCAACAAAAATGAAAAAAAAAAAAAAAAAAAAAAAAAACAGCAACGAAACAATGCGACAACAGCTGATCAAATACCACAACAATTTTACCAATTCTCCTTTCAATCATTCACAAATACCATTACTTTGAAAACCTTTAGTGGCGCGATTTAACACTTCTCTTCTATCAGCTTTTAATCGTAAAACGTAATAATAGTGTTATCGATAAAAAAAAGAAAAAAAAAAATAACGGAAAAAAGTAAAAATACCGCCAAAAAGTTTCAGTCGCTTGTCCGATTCCGTGGTTGTAACGTATGGCTTCGGTGATGACTATAATTTAACAGATTTGTTCGTATTTGCTTTTAGAATATAAGGAAT
>NW_028234438.1:11326659-11331659 GCF_977035675.1 Penaeus japonicus | reverse complement strand
ACATTCGTCATAAAGGGATCAATAAATAAATGTCATCTGTTTTAATTTGACGAAATATTATTGCAAGTTGCAAAGATATCATTACAAGATATATGATTAATTCTTCCGTATATCAAAGTGTCATGATTAGTACAATGTAGTCATTATTTTAACTCCTGAAAAGCTGTTTGGAAACGTGTAATAAATCTTAATGACTTGATTGATGACATGGCAAATAAAGTTTGGAAAATGTAGGAATAAATAGATGAGACATATCATCATTTTCTTGTTCTTGTTCTTGTTCTTGTTCTTCTTCTTTTCTTTCTCTTTTTTTTTTTTTTTTTTTTTTTTTTTTTTAGGTTTGGGGTCCCTTTGATGTTTCTACTGGCGGTGATTGGTTGAAAGGTTGATGACGTAATGAGTATGATGTCATCAAGAGAAAACAAATATGGCGTATCGTGACGTGGATCTATATGTGTGCGTAACCTGATTTTGTGACGTCATTTTAGAGAGTATTGCGTCATATCGTGGCGTCATTATGGATAGGGAAATAAGGGTGGAAGTATTTGCTTGTGTTTATTGATAACTGATGTCGTGAAATCCCACGCTCAGTGCAAGGTGCAATAATGTGAACACCATCTGGCAACACTTACAGTCAGCCACGTGGATTTTTTTTTTTTTCTTCTTTTGTCCTTTTTCTAAACCGACAGAATTTCACAAATTTTATGGTATTTTACATTTGATTTGACTTATGAACTATGTACATGAAATCACCAAACAACAACGAATTCTCTCTATTTTCCATATTTTCTTCCTCCCCCCAAAAATACGAAATAATTCCATTTCTTCCTTATAAAAAAAAAGAAAAAAAAGCGGACAACAAAATGGGCACCTGGCAACTCAGCTATGATGATGCCATTTGCTGTTCATCACATGTAATATTTCACCAAAAATCATTAGTTGATGTTGCAAGACAAACATTTCTCTTAATACCTGTCGTCAGTTCAGTGTCGTTAGCGTATATCTTATTCACTATAATGCTTTACGTAATTCGCCTGTTATATCTTTAAAAGCTTGATTGTCGAAAATCAGCTTACATCATTTTATGGTGTTTTATGGTGTTTCATCTAAAGGCATCATAACCATGCTAAGATACTGCAAATATTACATTCAAATACTGAAGGAATTGATTATATATTATAGGGAATTATACATACATTATGTTTATATACATAGATAAACCTCATATCATAACATATTTGCAATATCAATCAAATGATATTATATTCATATCATAAACAAAATTACATTTATATGTACACATATACATATATTTACACACAAATTTATATGCTAATTATCAGCCACATTAAGGAAAGTTATCTAAAGAAATAATCGTTATGAGTCTTATAAAAAAAGGTAATAATATTTATATATCTAAGTGTATTCGCAATCCACTTTTATATCCGTGGACCAATAAGAACATTGATTTTGTTTATTGCACTATGAGTCAATCAATATGTGATAAATAACAACAGTAATTCCAGTAATGTGAAAGAGATGGAAAGATATGAAATAAGTAAAACAAAAACAAACAAATTTGTAGTTGGTAAATATTGCAACAGATAAGATATTGAGAAAATAAATACTCACGTTTCATCCTCTGTCTCTCTCTCTCTCTTTCTCTCTCTCTTCTCTCTCTCTCTTTCTCTCTCTCTCTCTCTCTCTCTCTCTCTCTCTCTCTCTCTCTCTCTCTCTCTCTCTCTCTCTCTCTCTCTCTCTCTTTCTCTGTCTATCTGTCTACTTTTTTCCTTCTTCCTCTCCTCTTTTCTCTCTCTCTCGCCTTTCTCTTTCCTTTTCATTCATATTTCGTTCTCCCTCTTCTCCTTCCTTCATTCCCTCTCTACTCCTTTCCCACCCTTCCCTTTCTCCCTCCATCCCTCCCCTTTCTCTTTCTCTCTCCTTCCCTTCCCCTTCCTCCTTCCCTCCCCTTCCTAACTCTCCCTCCTCCCTTTCCTCCTCCTCCCCTCTCCCCTCCCCGTCCTCCTCTTCCCATCCCCCTCCCCCTCCTCCTCCTCCCCTCCCCTCCCCTACCCACCCCTTCCTCCTCCCCCCTATTCATCCCATTAGTTCATAAAACGCGGGTAGTTCTTGATATCAAAGAGAATAAGAAATGTTTTAATTGCAACATAAAAAATGACTTTTGCAATATTAACGATAGGTGTTGAAAGGGTACTGAGAGGGAGGGGAGGGGGGCAGAGGGGGGTGAGGGGAAGGGTCGAGGTGAGAGGAGGGAAGGAGGAAGGTAGGGAGAGAGGGGATAAGAAAATAGAGAGAGAATGTGTATATACATATGTATATATATAGATAGATAGATAGATAGAGAGAGAGAGAGAGAGAGAGAGAGAGAGAGAGAGAGACAGAGACAGAAAGAGAGAATAAAGAGAAAGAGAGACAGAAAAAAAGAAAGAGAACAAAGATATATATATAGAGAGAAAAAAGAAGAGGGAGAGAGAGAGAGAGAGAGAGAGAGAGAGAGAGAAAGAAAGAGAAAGAGATAGAGATAGAAAGATGAAGAGAGAGAGAGAGAGAGAGAAAGAGAGAGAGAGAGAGACAGATAGACAGAAAGAGAGAGAGAGAGAAAGAGAAACAAAAATTGAAAGAGAGAGAAAAGGAGAAAAAAGGAAAGAGAGAGAGAGAGAGAGAGAGAGAGAGAGAGAGAGAGAGAGAGAGAGAGAGAGAGAGAGAGAGAGAGAGAGAGAGAGAGAGAGAGACAGAGACAGAGAGAGAGAGAGGGGGGGGGGAGTCCTAGAAATCCTTCTCGTGAAGTTAATTGTTCTAAGTCGGAGTTGATTAAGTTTAATGACTCCTATAACCTTTATTGTCCTTATTCGGAGTATGGATAGTTTGTTATAATTGTTATTGTGTTTGAGGGGGGCGGGGGACGGGGGGTGGGGACGGGGGGGGGGGTTGTTCTTGTAAATGAGTGGTGATGGTGAGGGTGATGGAGGTTGTGTGGTGAAGATGGTGAGGGTGGTGCTGGTAATGGTGAGGATGGTGATGATAGTGATGATGATGGTGGTTATATTGATGACATTGGTGATGATGAAGATGGTGTTGGATTGGTTATGATGATAATGATAATGATGACGATGATGATAATAGTGATGATGAGGATAATGGACATTAAAATAATTGTGATAGTGGTGAAGATAGTGATGATGGTCATTGTATGCACTGATAGCAATTAAGATAGTGATGATAATGATGGCAATGATGTTGGTAATGATAACTATCCTGATAGTAACGAGAAGGTGATGATAATGATGATTTTGATGATGCTAATGATAATGATGATAAAGACGATTATTATAAAATTATATAATTATAAAAAAAGAAAACGTTGAATATGGTGATAATATTTAGCTAACGAACTTAACAAATGAGTTAATTGAAAGAAAGATAGATGATACAGATAAAGCGATAGATAGATAAAGATAGATAAAGCGATAAGTACTAGTAGGCGAATAACCTGAACACTACATACATACATACATTCATACATACGTACATACATACATACGTACATACATACATACATACATACTTACATACATACATAAATACATACATACATACGTACATACATACATACATACGTACATATATACATATATACATGCATACATAACTACATGCATACATACATACATACATACGTACATACATACATACATACGTACATACATACATATATACATACATGCATACATAAATACTTACATACATACATACATACATACATACATATATATATTATATATATATTATATAAATATAGTATAATTTATATATAAATATCTAGATAGACATAATATTAAATATATATATATATAATATATATTTATCTCTAACTTATTATATATATATATATTAAGTTGGTGTGTGTGTGTGTGTGTGTGGTTGTGTGTGTGTGTGTGTGTTGTGTGTGTGTTGTGTGTGTGTATAAATATATATATATATAATATAATATATATATATATATATATATATATATATATATATATGTAGACATACGTATATATACAGATCGATATATAGCATAGTATATATATATATATACACACACACACACACACCCTACACACAGACACACGACACAACACACACTACACACACACACACATCACACAACACACACACACATAATCATCCATATAATATATTTATATATAACTGGATATAGTATATATATAATATATATATATATAAATATATAACCCCCCGTATTCTTACACGTATAAGCATAAAGTCGGTAGGTACAGATACAAACACAATTAAAAGAACAACAAAAAGAAACAAACAAAACATAAAATGCAACAATGATAACAAATAAGATTCACAATCACTTTTTTTTCTTTCTTTCTCCCTTTCTTCTTTTTCTTTCTTTCTTTCCATTCTTTCTTTTATCTATACATCTATAAAATCTGATAATTCACCATAAAATGTGGTACATGCATAATAATACCCCCATTCTTACAGAAATATTTCTCTTCAATTATGTTGTAAAAGAAAACTATAGTTGCATTATCTGAGCAGCATTGAGGTGAATAACATATTGATCAAATACCTGTTATCATAAAGGTGTTAATTTTTTTTTTTATGCTGATGTTAGGATCTGTGGTTTTGTATGTATGGTACCACGCAACACTCGATGCATATTGTTTTTACTTATTGGGTATATACGATATGTAGGTATGTATGGTGTGTGCGTAATGCATATATATATATATATATATAAATATATATATATATATATAATACAATATATATATATAAATATATATATTATATATATATATATAGAATATATATATGTATATATAATATATATATACATAATCTATAATATATATATATTATATACATATATATATATATATATATATATCTATAATATATATATATATAAATAAATATTATCCCACACACACACACACACACACATACACGCACACGTG
>NW_028234438.1:11323866-11326559 GCF_977035675.1 Penaeus japonicus | reverse complement strand
ATGGCTCTACGGCTTTATGGTTACAGCATTATGTATTCAGACTGCGTGGTACAGTGGAGATGAGGGGGGGAGGGGAGGACCGGGGGTAGGATGAGAGGAGAAGGGTAGAAGATGGTAAAGAGGGAGAGACAGAGAGAGAGAGAGAGAGAGAGAGAGAGATAGAGAGAGAGAGCGAGAGAGAGAGAGGGAGGGGGGGCTGGGGAAGAGAAAGAGAGGGGTTAAGAAAGAGAAAAAAAATGGTTGAGAAAGAGAAAGAGACAGAGAAAAAGAGAGAGGGGGAGAGGCTGGAGAAGAGAAAGAGAGGGGTTAAGAAAGAGAAAAAGAAAGGTTGAGAAAGAGAAAGAGACAGAGAGAAAAAGAGAGAGAGAACAGGGTGGGAGTAGGGAAAACCAGAAAGAGAATGAGGAAACAGGGAGAAGGGAGTAGAGGGAGGGAGAAGACAGAGGAAAGGCATAAATATGAAGAAGGAGGAAGAGGAGGGATGGTAATGAAGGAGAATAAAAAAGGGAGAGGATTAACATTGATAAAGATTTTATTGATGACTGTAATAGGAATAGGAATTATAATGACACTATTATAGAATGATGTATATAATGATGACGATAATATAATGATATAATTTAGTGCAATTATGATAAGGATGAATGATTATGATTATGATGGTAATAGTAATAAGGAAGAATGATAACATGAATGATAAAGATAATAATGATAATGGTAATAATGATGGTAACAATAGCAACAATGATAGTAATTATTGAAATAAGGAATAATGATGATGATGATGGTGATAAAGATGATGATAATAATGATGGTTATGATAAAGTGATAGTAGTAATGATAATCATGATAATGGTATTAAAGATGATAATAATGATAATGATGACAGAATGGCTAATAGATATATAGTTAATAATTATTACAATGATAACAAGGATAATCATAATAACAATGATAATAATGTAAAGAAGAAGAAGGATTATTTCATTGATATTGATGATGATAATGATGATATAATTCGTGATGATTATTATAGCAATGATGATAGCCATAATGATGATAATGGTAATGATGAAAATTATTATTATCATAGTGATCATAATGTTTATATAAGTATCACTATCATTAACATGGTTATTCTTACGATTATCATAATTATTATATCATCATTATGATTACCCTTATTATCATTATCATTACTAACAATAATCATTATCATTATTGTTGTTGTTGATATATTATCATTGACATTTAGCATCATTACTATTATAATGATAATGAACATGATGAAAAAAATAACAATAATCTAACAATATCGATGAAAATGATAAAAATAATATAGAAAAATAGTGGGAATTCTAATAATGAAAATAATTATAATGATAACAATAATAATGATAATAACAATAATGATAATTACAATGACATTTATAGCAATAATAATGATGATTCCATAACAAAAATAATAATATCAATAATAGATGATAATGGTAGCAATATTTATAATAGTAATAATAATGATAATAATTATAAATACAATAATGGTAATAATATCAATAATGATGATAATGATGATAGGAATAATAATGATGATGATGATAATAATAATTACAATAATGATTCTGATAATAATCGTAATAATAATTGATACTAATAACAATAGTAACACTGATGATAATTAATACTAACAATAACAATACTATCAACAATATAATACAGATTATGACAATAAAACTAACAGAGATGTTCGTAATGATAAAGATGATGATAATGATGGTGATGATGATGATGATAAAGGTAGTGATATTGATAGTAACAGCAATAATGATAACGTTGATAATGGTCAAGATAATAATTATGATATCATGATAATAACAATGATGATTATTATATTAATGATGATGATGATGATAATGCGAATCATAACAAGGATAAGATAATATTGATAACATAGATTAGGAAAATGATAACAATAGTAATATTAATAATGATAATGAAAATACTAAAATTTATATAAATGATACTAATGATAATAATAATGAAAACAACAATGATAATCACAAAAATAACAAAGAATAACAATAGTAATAATAATAATGATGATGATGATGAAATGATAAGAGAAAAAATAACGAAAAAATAACAACACCCCCCACCCATCCACCCACCCCCACCCCGCGAGAAAAGACAAAAACAAACTACAAGAAATAAATCATAGACCAAAAACAAGAAAATAATGATAATAAAAATATCAAAACCATGTCCTCACGCAGTTGTACCGAGGGTAGCGGTGTCTTTCGTCCTCCTTGGTCGTCACTCAACCGGGTAATCGGCTTCTCTGGCCGGATCTGGCGGTTTAAGTGTCTCGTGGCCGGAAGGTGTTCGATGTTCTTTCATCCGTAACTTGTATTCGTTTTTTTATATATATCTTTTATTTTGTTTTCATTTGTCTTGTTATTATTATTATTATTATTATTATTATTATTTTCATATTGTTTTTGGTGTATTTCTGTGTCTGTTGTTTTTTCTGATGTTTTTTTTGTTTTTAATTTTTCTTTTTCTTTTGCTTCATTTTTACGTTGTTGTTAATATTGTTTATTATTATTATTATTATTACCATTATTATTATTATTATTATTATTATTATTATTATTATTATTATTATTATTATTATCATTATTATAATTATTATT
>NW_028234438.1:11311366-11313866 GCF_977035675.1 Penaeus japonicus | reverse complement strand
TAATAATAATAATAATAATAGAATTGATAATAATAATAATAATAGAATTGATGATAATAATGATAGTGATAATAATCATAATGATGATAAAAACAACAATAATAATCGTAATAATAATAATTATAATGATAATAAGGATAATTATGATAATAGTAAAAATGATGATATTGATAGCAGTGATAATAAAAGTATTGATTATGATAATAATAATAACATTGATAATAATGATAAAGATGATGATAAAAACAATAACTATAACAATATTGATAGTAAAGATAATGATTATAAGGATGATTATTCTCACCATCACTATTATAACAATACCAATAATGACAACAAAAAACAACAACAACAAAAAAAAACAATAACAAGAGCATATCCATCCATCTATAACGCCCATTAACTCACATATATACAAGCCTTTAATACGCAAATACATGAAAAAAGAATTAAGTATTTTCGTAACATCATCAACTGTGCCTGACGTTATCGCCTTCGCATGATGGGATTTTATGCTCGTACATGACTTACTGTCTAGCCCTTGAGAATTGCATGACCAAAAATATCGTGTTTGCGTTTGAGCGAAAGGAGATGGGACGGGGGGATAAATGCAAGGAGAAAGAGAGAGGGAAGGAGGAGGAGGAAGGAGGAGGAAGGAGGAGGAGAAAGAGGAGGAGGAGGAAGAAGAGGAGGAGGAGGAGGAGGAAGCAGGAGGAGGAGGAAGAGGAGGAAGAGGAGAGAAGGAGGAAGAAGGAGGAGGAGGAGGAGGAGGAGGAAGAGGAGGAAGAGGAGGAAGGAGTGAGAATATGTGTTTTAGGATTTTTATTTGTTCGTTGTTTTGTCGTGTAGTTTTGTCTATTTTTGTTTTATTGTTTTGTTTTTGTTGTTGTTTTTTAAGTGGGGGAGGGGGGTGGGTTGATTTTTTTTCTTCTTCTTCTTCTTTTCTTAGGTTTTATTTGTGTTTGTATGCTCGTATTTTGTTTACGAATTCAAAGAGCGACAGATAAAGATTGACAAATATAAATATAAAAACGGGTGCTCCTGTGGGCGTTGCACGCACAAAGACACACACACGCACACACATTTCTATCCTTCGTCCAACCCTCACCCCTCTCCCCCCTCTTTCCTCAACCCCTCCATTCACCTACCCTCTCTTATTCTCTCTCCCTCTTCCTCCTTCACCCCTATCCACACAACCTCTACCCCCGTAACCCCTACTTTGCCCCCCTTCCCCCCCACCTAACCTCTCCCCTTGCCCCCTCTTGTTACTTCCCCTCTTACCCCTCCTACCCCTCCCCCTCCTACTCTTCCCCCTCCTACCCCTCCCCTTCCTACCCCTCCATCCTCCAACAACTCCCCCTCCTACCTTCCTACAACCCCCCCTCCCCCTTCCTACCCCTCCCCCCTCCCCCCTCCTACCCCTAACCCCACCCCCTCCCCAACGCCCTACTCAGTGCATGACAATCTTACATTTGCACTTGAGAAAAGGTAAGTGTACAGTATGCATGACCTTTGTTATTACTGCCACGAGAACGATCCTGGAGTCATGCATTGTGCCTGCGTTCTCTATACAGCTGTCATGAACAGTCATGAGAGGTTGGAAAAGAGTTGGATGAAACAAAAGGGAGAGAGAAATGGATAAATGGAAAGCGAAATATATATTAGAGAAATTCGTGGCCCTTTTTGGCTATTGTTAATGATAATGATGATGATGATGATTGATGATGATGATATAGAAAATTATAACAATAATGATAATGGTAATATTGATGATAACATTGCTCATAATAATATTGATGATGATAAGGATCATGAGAATGATAACAATGATAATGATAATGATTATAGTAATAACAATGCTAGAAGTAACAGTAGCAAACATGATAAAAAAAAATCATCATAATCATTACTGTCATTCTGATTATTGTTATTATTGTTATTATCATTATAATTATCATCATCCTTATCATCACTATTAGCAGTATTGCTGTTATTATTATTATCACTACTTTAAGGATTATCATTATCCTTTTTATTATTACTACTACTATTACCATCATCATTATTATTATTACTATCATCAGTAATGATGATAATGATAATGATGATGATGATAATGATCTTAATGATAATAATAATGATGGTAGTAATAAAAACAACAGTAATACGATGCTAATGATAATGACAATGATAATGGTAATAATCAAATAATGCCAATAATAATAACGATGATAATGATAATAATAATAATAGTAATAATGATAATAACCATAGTAATAATGATAATGATAATGATTGATATTATTAACAATGATAATGATAATAACAGTATTAATGATGATGATAATGATAATAGAAATAATAATGATAATGATAATAATAAAAGCTATAATAATAGTAATGATAAATCAAGTAATGATAAGAATGATAATATAACAATAACAATGATAGCAATAACAATAGCAGTAATAATAAAAGATCATGATAATGATAATAATAA
>NW_028234438.1:11293866-11306366 GCF_977035675.1 Penaeus japonicus | reverse complement strand
CTAATAATAAAAACAATAATTGTAACAATACAGGCATTTTAATACTAATACTGTTGATTATGATTATAATAATGTCAGTATAATAGAACTATAATCATATGGATAGCGATGATGAAATAGTAAAGAAAGTGATGATAAAAAATAGTAATAGCAACAAAATACCAACAATAATAAAAACAATAATAATAACAATATCAAATGCGATAATAATTACAATAACAAAATTGTGAAAAATCGCCAAATGAAATATACATGAATACATAAAAAAAGATAACAAGCAAGCACAGAAAAATTAGAAGCATGGATTCAAAAGAACTTTAAGTCCGCTCATCTATTTCAAGAAAATTACTTGATTTAAGTCGTGTTGTGGGTGTAAGTCTATTTATCTGTTTCTATTTTTCTTTTTCTTATTTACATCTTTTCTATTTATTTATTTCTATTTTTCTTTTTCTTACTTACATTTATTATGTTTATTTATTCATATTTTTATTTTTCTTATTACAGTTATTATGTTTATTTATTTTTATTTTTATTTTTTTATGTACATTTATTATATTTATTTATTTACATTTTTATTTTTATTTTTTACATTTATTCTATTCATTTATTTTTTTATCTACATTTATTCTATTCATTTATTTCTATTTTTTCTTTTTCTTGTTTACATTTATTCTATTCATTTATTTCTATTTTTCTTTTTCTTACTTACATTTATTCTATTTATTTATATTTTTATTTTTCTTATTAACATTTATTCTACTTATTTATTTTTATTTTTTATTTTTATTTACATTTATTCTGTTTATTTATTCATATTTTTCTTTTTCTTATTTACATTTATTATATTTGTTTATTTATATTTTTCTTTTTCTTATTTACATTTATTCTATTTATTTATTTATATCTTATTTTTATTATTTACATTTATTCTATTCATTTATTTCTATCTTTCTTTTTCTTATTTACGTTTATTCTATTCATTTTTTTTTCCCTATTTACATTTATTCTATTTATTTATTTATATTTTTCTTTTCGTTGTTTACATTTATTCTATTTATTTATTTATATTTTTCTTTTTCTTATTTACAATTATTCAAATATGAATTTCGTTTGTTTACGATTTTGTTTTGTATATCGAGGGATGTTTTATCATGTTTGCTTGCATCTAAATCATATTGTTATATCTTCGCCTGCAATTGCAACGATTGCAAGAAAACAATATCAAACCAAAAATGAAATTCGTGATTCATTGGTACATTTTTTACTATATAATTCTATATGAAAACAGCGGAATATTTTTGTTCTTTTCTAGTATTTTAATTTATTCTGAAATATTAGAAAAAATAAGCATATCACGATTTTTTAGTTATGTTGTTAATGATGATGATGATGATGATATCCATGTTGATCATGATAATAACGATGATATTAGTAGTTGTAGTAGTAATAATGATATGTAATATAGAAAATAGCAATCATGAAATTAATATTATGTGAAAATAGTAAAACCTTTTTTAATCAAATGCGGCTTTAATCTGTGATTTAGTAATTATAAATCAATTTTCAATTTAAACCTGTGTTAATTTGAATAAGAGCGCCATGACAAAAACCGACAGTAAATACCGGAAGAAAACAGATGATAGAATCAGCGCACCCCTGTTTACGATACGGTGATATACTCTACGGATGCTACACGCCATGTTTCAACAAGCATGCCTCTTTTATCGATGTCTAATGCCAATGATAACTTAAATAGTGTACAACACTTATAGAATGTTTTATGAATATAAATAAGGTGCGACTTTTGGATAAGACGGTTTTTTTAATCGAAATAATACTCAATATTCTTGAGACCAGTAAGCGCGTGGTGAAAAGCTTTTTATCGGAAAGCGAAATATTTTATATTCATAATTTTACCAATTCCTGTGGGTCTTTAGTCATGGCTTTTTAGAGATATAATACCCTTTGTTTGTTTTTTAACAAACCCTAAACAACAAAAATAAGGAAATTTCAAAACTTATTTCACACTCTTTGAAATTTCTACAGAAAAAAATAATTTCGGTCGTAATGAATTTCAGGTTTACGAAGCTAACAGACCGCAGAATGAAAATCAATTGAGAATTAACGTAAACATGGCAATAAGTTTAGATTATGAAAACGAATGTCAGAAAAGTCTATTTCAAATTTTATAACCAATAACCACTATTACATAATCCGGAATCGTATTATAAACATTTAAAAACATTAAAAAATACTTCATACATCGACCCATGTAGAGAATATTTATAGAATTATCAAAACATATAAAAAACACTATTATTTTCAATCATTATTTTCTTTTTCTTCATTTTTTGACTCCGATTAGTGTATTTTCCGGCGTTCCTTCGGGAGGGACATATGGTCCACCTCCATTTAAATTTTGTGGAAATTAAATAAACTCTGTAAATATGTAAACATTTATATCTAATTCTTTTGATCTTTCATCACTTTTAACATTCAGCATCAAATGACAACCATTCAAAGTAATGTAGAATACTTTGATAATAACTATAGAATCGAAATTGCATCATTGAAAAAGAGAATGATAGCTTTTGAAACAACCGTGAACAACAACAAGAATTAATAAGAATATTGTTGCTATGCAGTAAACGTAAGTAATGAAGATAAATACAACGATGATGATCATAACATTAGTAGCATCGTTAGGAGTGAAAGTAATAAAAATAACATTAATTACAGAAATGATAATGATTCCAATATTGATATTGGTGTTAGTGATGGTTGTAATAATCTATAACAATCATATTAATAATGATAATGATCATAACAAAATTATCAGACACATTGATAATTATCCTCATGGAAATAAGAATAGTAATCAACGCTGATGATATATTCAATAAAAAGGCTTATAAAAATTCCTAATAATGTTAAAAGTCAATAATACTAATATTGATAATAATAGCAATGATGATACAGATTCTATTGATAAGAATAAAGATATAAATAATAACAATGATATCAGTGAATATAATAATAGTGATAATGATGAACATGATAATTGAAATGATAAGCATGCAGTATTTTTTTATTGAAAAAATTATGAATTACAAGAATAATGATAATGACTGTAATAAAAAAGTTTTAGTGTTATTATTATTAATGTCACACATTGCTATCATCATTATTGTTATTGCTATTTTTGGTGTCATTATTATCATTGTTGTCATTATTATAATCGTCATTAGCACTATTATTATGATTATTAATTGCAATCATTATTATTCATGTTATTATTATCGTTATCGAACATAATTATTATTATTATCATTATTACTATTATCATCGTCATTATCATCACTATTACTAATACTAGTATTACTAATATCATTATCTTTATTTTATTATCATTATCACTCTTTCTGCCTCTATTATCATTATCAACATCATTATGCTTATTCTAATCATTATCATTACTAATATCATCATCAGCGTTCTCATTGTTATTATCATTATTACCAATGTTGTTATTCATTTCCATAATCTTTAATAGTAGAGCTGTTACAATCATCATAAATCCTTTCCATCATAATCATCATCATTTTTATTATTATCATTGTTATCATCATCGCTATCATTATCCCTATATTCATGATTACTATTATTATCATTATTATTATCCTAATCATTATTATCATTATTGTAATTATCATTATTATTACTATCATTATTAGTATTATCATCGGTGATATTGTTGGTATTATTATTATCATTGGTGATATTGTTGGTATTATTATTATCATTGTTGATATCATTATCATCATTATTGTTGTTAGAATCATTCTTTATCATCCTTTTCATTATGATTATTATCATTATCATTATCCTTACTACATGTATCCTTTATGTCATTGTTATAATTATTATCATTATCATAATTATCATTATCGTTATTTTTATCGTTATCATTATCAGTGATGTTACTGTTGTCGTTTTTATCAATATTGTTACCATCATTATCATTGTAATTATTACCATTATTATTGTTATTATTGCTATTACTATTTTCATTATCATCATCATTATTGTCATTATCATCGTTGTTCTTTTTACTATCATTATTATCATCATTCGTTTTTTCTTTATTTTTGTTTCAGTTGCTGTTGCCATTATTAAGATTATTATCATTTGCCATTATCTTTATTATCAATGTCATAATTAATAACATCATTATAATTATTATCGTTAATATCACTATCGTTATAGCTGATATTCTGATCATTATTATCATCATCGCTATCATTATCAATACCATTATCATTAGCATCATTATCAACAATTTACCATCCTCTGTTGCCATTATCATTATCATTAATAATTATTCAACATTCATGTTATTGCACTAAATACTAGAGTTCTTTTGCGTCAATGACGATGAATATCATAACATGGATATCTTTATTATCGTTACCATTAGTGTTATTAATATTACTACTATCTATGATATTATTATCATTATTATTCTACTTTTTTGCCGTTTTTATTCTCATTATTATCATCATTATCTTTATCATCATCATCGTTATTATTATTATCGATATTATCTTTATTTTTATCATCATCACTATTGTTAATACTACTATTATCATCATCATCATTATTACTGTTACTATCATTATCATTAATGTTATACAATCATTATCATTGCCATTAGCATTAATGTTATCATTATCATTGTTATTATTATACTAATCATTGTCATTATTACCATTGTTACTATTATCATCATATTCATTTTTGGTGTTATTGTTATTATCATTATCCTCATTATTGTTATTATTTTCATTATTGATATCTTTATCATCATTGTCATTGTCGCTATTTCTATTTTCATTATCAATATCATCATCACTATTATCGCTATTTTTATCATTACTACTACTATTATCATCTTACTGTGGTATTATTGGTATCATTATTGCCATCATTATTGTCATTATCATTGTTATTTATATTGTTGCTGTTATTACTGCTATCATTATCATGATTAGCATTATCATTAGCATCACTCTTATTAAATATCATCATCATTACCATCATCATTATAATTATTATCATCATCGTTATAATCATGTATGTATTATTAGTCCTATCATTATTACTATTATTGTTATAAATCTTATTCTTCTTATTATTTTTATCATCATTGTTATCATCATTATTATCACTCTTATCATTATCATTACTATTACAATTATCATTATTACTATCATCATCATTATCATTATAATATCTTAACCATCTTCATTATAATTATATTCATTATCAATATTGTTATTATCATCACTATCAACATCCTCGTTATTATCAATAGTACCATTATTTTCAACATTATAATTTTTGTTATAATCATCATCGTAATTATCATTACTATTATTATCATTATTATCATCATTGATATTACCATTAGCATCATTATCAGCATCATTATTAGCATGTGATGATAATGATTATAGAAAAAAATGATGATAATGATTATGAAAAAGATATTAACAATGATAAAAATAATAATACAAAATAAAGTAATGAAGATGATATAACATTATTCAAAACCATGATAACACCGACAGCAATGATAATTATCATTATGAATATTCGTAAAGTAATGACAATGGAAACAATGACAGTAGCAGATAATGATAATCATGACAACTTTAACAAAACAATGATAATGATGACGAAGGTGATAATGATTATGATAATGATAAAAATAATAAGGATGATGAATATGAGCACTACCATGATCATGATGATAATGAAGATAATGATCCTTATAATAACAATTGTTATCATGAATATGATAAATAGGCAATATTGAAAATGTTAAGGATGATAACAATGATGATAATAACGACAAAAAATATGATAATGATAACAATAGCAATGATCATAATATGGAGAAGAATAAGAAGAATTTCGATAATGATATTAATGATGATGATGAATTCCAAAAGGAGAGAGAGAGAGAGACAGAGACAGAGAAAGAGAGGGATGAAAGAGGGAGAGAGACTGAAAGAAAAGAAGATAAATAAAGAGAAAAATGAAGGAAAAGAGAAAGAGAAGAGAGAGAGAGAGAGAACCGTGTAATAACTCTATCATATCTGATTATATGTGACAGTAATTCAGTCCCTTATTACATTGCACAAAATCATTGCGATCGTGACTTCCCTTGACCCTTAAAATCACCTGACACACATCCTCGAATACCTTCTTCCCCTCCAGCATCTTCATCTCTTTACCTTCCATCCCATCTTTATTATAAGATTCCATCATTCTATTCTCACCCTTCTTTCCACAACCTTCGTAAGGGAGTTTATATATAGGGGAATTAATGTTCCATTCGTTTAGGTAACATGTTAATTAGATCTTGTAAATAATTGATGAAGTAAATGCGAGATGTGGAAGGAGATAAGAGTGATGGGAAGATGATAATTAATGGTATTCAATTACAAAGCCTTATTAAGATGATTAAAAAGGTTTTCTCAGTCTAAACATTATTATTACGTGATTAATTTTTATGTTGGGCTTATTTATATAAACGTTTTTTACTGTTTGTTTACTGTTTTATTTGATAGTTTTAATCAAGTGATGAATGTGTTATGTAAACATGCTATGTATTGTATTTATAATGTCATTTTCTTTTCTTGTAAATAGAAGATAAAGTATAAACAAAATATGCGCAAATCTACGCATAATATCCTTACATATCCTTATTTTTATATTAACGTAACATAATCAGCTGATTTTTTTTTTCTCTTCAACAGAAAAATTTTGCATTTCTCCCTCCCCCCAAATAATGATAAATATAAAAACACCACACTGTTTGATATTTCGCTGTTGTTATTGTGTTTATAACTTAATCATAGTTTCATTATCAATTTATTTTGTGTGATCACAACGTTGTGTGTGCGTGTGCGTGTGTGTGTGTGTGTGTGTGTGTGTGTGTGTGTGTGTGTGTGTGTGTGCGTTATGCCAGGTGTGAATGTCTATTTGCATATAGTTAACCATACATACATCAATTCCACTATTGTTTAAGTAAAGTTGAAATGCCGTGTACTATATACGTGTGTCGGAATATCTTTAAAATGACATCTATAATAAATTCATAAGAGACACAGCTCTGATTTTCATCTTTCGATACATTTCAAAACTTCTAATATATCCGAAGTAATACATTTGAATTCTTAGAAATGTTATGAATTCATACAGATTATTTTAAGAACAAAACAAAACAAATAAACTACAATGAAATTAACTATATAATCTCCCCACTTCGATTTCCAAAACATACATACAGATTTATTCATTTTTTTCATTATTTTTTGTTTATTTTTTCCCGTCCATCTTCTTCCTTTTCTCCAGAAACCTTTCTAGTGCGACAGATGTTTCTATTGCGCTTAAATATACACTGTTTCATGTGAACTTATTTGTATGCACACACCGCTCGAATTCAGAGTGATAAAAAAAAGATAAATGAGAAAAACTGATAAATGAGAGAGGATAAGACTAATGATGTACATAAAGATGATTAATTTACCTTGATATCAGAAGGTACTCGAAGCTTCTGGGTCTTCGTTCGGGCTGTCTTGAAGGTGTGCTTTGGCTCTTGGGTTTTAACCTTTCTTGGTCTCTCTTCGTGAATAATCATCGTGCAGTTCATGTTGTGTATATTTTCTTCCCTCTGATTATTCATTATGCTTTCCGATTTCATCTGTTTGGCTGTCAGTCTTCGTTCATTCAGTTTTATTCTGGTTTTCTTTTCTTGTTTTTCTTCTGTAACTTTTCTTTCTTTCTTAGTTTTTTTTCCACCTTTTCTTCTCTATTAATTAAGAAACTTCTTGGAAATGAATCACTCCTCTTTTGATCATTCTTTTAGCGAAAGCACATCACCTCCTTCCGTCACAAAAGACACATCGCAGAGCGCACTCCAGAGAACGAGTAAGCCACGCAAGTCGTCGACATTCCAACTGACATCTTAGAACGTCTTAGAAGCCAAACAAAACAAAACAAAATCAAAACACACACATTACATAACGCGTCTCTTTCTACACTTCCTTCACATCACTCGTCACACTTCACGCTTCTCTCTAAGGCCTTGCTCTTCCTCCCATCACACAAAGACCGAGAGATCTCCCTTTGCCGATCAGTGACCACCACGAAGGCATACACATGTCACCGCATTACAGGGACGCGAGTCACACTCCCTCCACGGACGAGCTGGTCTTCGGTTTCTTCTCGAGCGCTCCCTCCGCGTGCTCTCCCACCCTCAGGAGAGCCGGGGCGGGCGGGGGGCAGTGCCACTGGAAGGCGCGGGCGGCCCCGAGTGGCACCTCCGTTCCCCGGCCAGAGGAGACGGGCCAGGCACTTCCTTAGTGTCCAAGCTGCACGGCTATGACTGAGATGCAGCATCCACCTCTAGCTAACATCATCACCGGCACAAATTACTCAAATAATCATAATTTCCTCAGTAATTTGGCCCCACCGATTGGGAGGTATTTGGTGGGTAGGGATGAGGTTTTCTGAAATGTTTAGTTCATGGCCAGGCCCCGCTCGCTCGCTCCCTCCCTCCCTCGCTCGCTCGCTTCCTCCTCCCTCTTGCTCTCTCTCTCTCTCTCCCTCTTGCTCTCTCTCTCTCTCTCTCTCTCTCTCTCTCTCTCTCTCTCTCTCTCTCTCTCTCTCTCTCTCTCTCTCTCTCTCTCTCTCTCTCTCTCTCTCTCTCTCTCTCTCTCTCTCTCTCTCTCTCTCTTTTCTTTTCTCTCGCCTTCCCGAGTTCTTTCTCTCTCTCTCTCTCGCTCTTTTTTTCCCCTTCTTCCTTCTCCTTCTTCCTCCTCATTCTTCCACCTTCTGCGTCTCCTCTTCTTCCAGTTCTTCTTCTCCCTCCCCCCTCCCTCCCCTCCTACCCCCCCCCCAAAAAAAAAGAAAAAAAAAAACGTTTCCTTACGTCTGGGCTGCGTTCCTCGTCCCGCCGCCCGAGCACGAACGGAAGAATTGACGAATGCGTTTCTTCCAAGACGCCAGACCGAAATCTTCGAGACGTACGAAGCCGACCTTTAGAAACCGCAGCGGAGAATCGTCGGCGGCGGCGGTGGCGGCGGTGGCGGAGGAGGAGGAGGAGGAGGAGGAGGAGGAGGAGGAGGAGGAGGAGGAAAAATAGGAAGAGGAGGGGGAGGAGGAGGAATAGGAGGAGGAGAAGGAGGAAGAGGAGGAGCAGCAAGAGGAGGAGGTGGAGGGAGAGGAGGAGGAGGAGGAGGAGGGAGAAGAGGAGGAAGAGGAGGAGGAGGAGAAGGAGGAGGAGGAGGAGGAGGAGGAGGAGGAGAGAGTGTGTGTAAGTGTCCGCGCGCCTGTATGTGTGTGTGTGTGTGTAAAGAAATGGGAAAATGCCAAACGGTACTGGAATAATATACGACCTCCTCCCTCCCCTCCCCTCCCCAACCTCCCTCCCCTCCCCTCCCTCCTTCCTAAGTATAAGACGAGACAATCCTCCATTCCCCCTCTCCCCCTCTCCCTCCTGCCCTCCTCACCCCCCCCCCTTCACCCCTCCCTCTACCTCCATCCTACAGCCTGTTCTCCGCGATCACATGACACAGACACACGCATACACACATACACACACACACGCACACACACCCAAGGCAACGCGCCGAACACTCCATTCTGGGAAAAATGGCTGAGTGTCTCTCTCGCCTGGATATGTGTGTGTGTGTGTCTCTGGGCTCCCTTTTTTGCGATTCTCTCTCTGTCGCTCTCTCTCTCTCTCTCTCTCTGTCTCTCACTCTCTCTCTCTCTCTCTCTCTCTCTCTCTCTCTCTCTCTCTCTCTCTCTCTCTCTCTCTCTCTCGCTCATTCTCTCTCTCTCTCTCTCTCTCTCTCTCTCTCTCTCTCTCTCTCTCTCTCTCTCTCTCTCTCTCTCTCTCTCTCTCTCTCTCTCTCTCTCTCTCTCTCTCTCTCTCTCTCTCTCTCTCTCTCTCTCTCTCTCTCTCTCTCTCTCTCTCTCTCTCTCTCTCTCTCTCTCTCTCTCTCTCTCTCTCTCTCTAGTCTTTTCTTTCTTTATTTCGTTATTTTAATTTCTAGTTCTTGAAGAGAGGGGAGAGAGAGAAAGAGAGAGAGGGGAGAGAGAGAGGAGATAAAAAATAACAAAAGAAGAAATAAGGAAAGCATAAAAAGAAGAAACAAAAGAAGAACAAAGATGGAGAGAACCGACAAAAACAAAAGCAATGGAAATCAAAGAGGTCTTGTCGGCTTGAGACATAGCCAGCGAGTGCGAGAAAGCGAGAAGGAGAGAGAGAGAGAGAGAGAGAGAGAGAGAGAGAGAGAGAGAGAGAGAGAGAGAGAGAGAGAGAAAAGGAGAGCGAGAATATGAGAGAGATAGAGCGAGAAGGACAGAGAGAGAGAGAGAAAGAGAAAGAGAGAAAGAGAGAGAAAGAAAGAGAGATCGAGAAGGAGAGAGAGAGAGAGCGAGAAGGAGAGAGAGAGAGAGAGAGAAGGAGAGAGAGAGAGAGAGAGAGAAGGAGAGAGAGAGAGAGAGAAGGAGAGAGGGAGCGAGAGAGAGAGAGAAAGAAAGAGAAAGAGAGAGAGAGAGAGAAGGAGAGCGAGAAGGAGAGAGAGAGAGAGCGAGAAGGAGAGAGAGAGAGACAAGTCAGTGGAAGGAGCGCTGGCGTCTTACGATTCCTTGAAGGCCCCGTGATGGCGGCGGCGGGATCCTTTGCCTCCTGCCCGAGACGTCTGCTGGAAGAGCTCATGTGTGTTTATATATGGCATCGGCTTCTCCTCTCTTCCCTCCTCCTCCTCCTCCTCCTCCTCCTCCCTTCTACTTCTCCTCCTCCTCCTCCCTTCTACATCTCCTCCTCCTCCTCCCTTCTACTTCTCCTCCTCTTCCTCTCTTCTACTTCTCCTCCATCTCCTCCGTTTTACTTCTCCTCCTTCCTTCCCCTCTTACTTTATCCTCCTTTATCTTTTTCTTCTTCCTCTTCCTTCGTCTCTTCCTGCTCCTCCTCCTACCATCTACTTCTTTTTCCTCCTCCTCTTATTCTATCCTTCTTTATTATTCTCCTCCTCCATCCTCCTCCTTCTCTTCCTCTTATTTTCCTTTTTATTTTGTATTTTTGTCTTTTTTTCTGAGCTTCTTCTTCTTTTTCTTCCTTCTCCTCTGCTCCCTCCTTCTTCATCTGCTTCTCTTCCTCCTTCTTCTCCTTTCTCTGTTCCTTCATCTCCTCTTTTTTCTTTCTTTTTTTCCATCCCCCACCTCCCTTCCTCCCTCTTTCCCTCCCTTTCCTTCTCCCACTCCTCCATCCTCCCTTCCTCCCTCTCTCCATCGCCTCCTTCCCTCCCCCTCATTCACCCCCCATCCCCCCTCCTACTTCCATCTCCTCCCTCCATCTCCCACCCCTCCATCCATCCACCCCTCCTACCTCCCCCCACACTTCCACCTTCCCCCAACCCCCCCCACCCCATCTCCCTCCCTCACCTACCCTCTCCACCCCTCCTACCCTCCCCCTCACTTCCACCCCCCACCCCCCCACCCCCCACCCCATCACTGACAGCTAAATCGGTTTGAAATCATCGTCCACATCACAAACTGTATCCCTGAGCAATGGTCTGTTTTATGTGTCCACCGCACAGGGTTTTTTTCTTCTTTTTTTTCTTTCTTTTTCTTTTTCTTTTTCTTTTTCTTCTTTTTTTTTCTCTCTCGTTTTTTTTTTCTCCATCCCTCACTCCTTCCTTCTATTTTTTTTTTTTTTTTTTTCAAATTGTTTCGTTTGATGTCTTTCGTTTTGGTGAGGTTTTTGGGAGGGGGATGTGTGAGAATTGGGGGAGGGGGAGGAGAGGGAGGGTGTTGCTTGGTGGGGAGAGGGGGAGGGGGAGGGGGAGGGGGAGGAGAGGGGTGGGGTGTTGCTTGGTGGGGAGAGGGGGAGGGGAGGGGGCTTGCTTGATAGGGGGGAGGGGGGAAAAAGGGAAAGGATGTCACAGTCGTCGTTTCCCCACTAACCCCCCTTCTCTCTCTCTCTCTCTCTCTCTCTCTCTCTCTCTCTCTCTCTCTCTCTCTCTCTCTCTCTCTCTCTCTCTCTCTCTCCTCTCTCCTCTCTTCTCTCTCCTCTCTCTCTCTCTCTCTCTCTCTCTCTCTCTCTCTCTCTCTCTCTCTCTCTCTCTCTCTCTCTCTCTCTCTCTATCTATCTATCTATCTCTCTCAATCTCCCTCTTTCTCCCTCTTTTTCCCTCCTCCTCTTTCCAATTGGAGCCCAACTTTTGGTACGAAATGAAACGAAACGATTCGATATACAGGCGACAAAATTACACACACACGTAAAATGAGAGAGAGAGAGAGAAAAAAAAAAAATATATATATATACTGTGTATTTTCTTTCTGTTTTTGAGGTTCTATTTTTTCTCATATTACTTATTTTTCTCTTTTTTCTTGTTTCTCTCATCGCGAATGTAAAGAAA
>NW_028234438.1:11277712-11278766 GCF_977035675.1 Penaeus japonicus | reverse complement strand
GGGGTTTCCGCTCCTGGAAACTCCACTCCACCCATCCCTCCAAAGAACGAAACAATATTTTCTGGTTTATTTCGCGAAGAAACAGAAGAGGAAAAAGGAAAAGTAAGAGGGAAAAGAAACCCTCACTGAGTCTGCATTCCGATCAGATGTGTTTTCCATTCCGGACGGCCAGATGCGACGAGAGACAAATTGCAGATGAATCATATCTTTTGCGTGTGTATGAGACGTGAACAGATTGGCATATTGGAGTACCAGGAAAAAAAATGGTGGCTGGTGATGGTGATGTGGCTGTGGTGATGATGGTGATGGGGATGGTATTGTGATGGTGATGTGGCTGTGATGATGATGGTGATGTGAGAAATGGTGATGGGGATGGTATTGTGATGGCGATGTGGCTGTGATGATGATGGTGATGTGAGAAATGGTGATGGGGATGGTATTGTGATGGCGATGTGGCTGTGATGGTGATGTGAGTAATGGTGATAGGGATGGTATTGTGATGGCGATGTGGCTGTGATGGTGATGTGGCTGTGGTGATGATGGTGATGGGGATGGTATTGTGATGGCGATGTGGCTGTGATGATGATGGTGATGTGAGAAATGGTGATGGGGATGGTATTGTGATGGCGATGTGGCTGTGATGATGATGGTGATGTGAGAAATGGTGATGGGGATGATATTGTGATGGCGATGTGGCTGTGATGATGATGGTGATGTGAGTAATGGTGATAGTGATGATATTGTGATGGCGATGTGGCTGTGATGATGATGGTGATGTGAGTAATGGTGATATGGATGATATTGGTAATAGTGAGTGAAAAGGATAGTGTTGGTGACACGTTGGTGGCAGTGATGGTGTTGTTGATAGTGATAATGGTGATGCAGGTAGCAGTGGTGGTTATGCGGAAGATGTTCGGATGTTGCTATCGCTGCATGAGAATGATAATGGTTATATAGTGATGAAGAATATTTTATTAAACGTAATAGTGATGTGTTGATTTGTGGCAGAGAAGATGATAGTGATTATGGTAGAATTATATTTGTTTGTTTTTAT
>NW_028234438.1:11261047-11265112 GCF_977035675.1 Penaeus japonicus | reverse complement strand
AAGAGAGAATATTCATGAGGTCATTCCAATAAAATGACGTAAGCAATCAAACGAAAATAACTGACATATAACTAACAATACTGAAATATGTTGTTATAATTGTTGAGTAAAAATCTAGATCTGAACTAATCTGTACTTTACTTTGTTATTCATGGATCGGATGGTAGTTGTTTTAGACTTTGATTAAAGATAATGAAGAGGCGAAGTGATTGAGAGAAGGGGAGGGGGGGCAGAGAGAGAGAGAGAGAGAGAGAGAGAGAGAGAGAGAGAGAGAGAGAGAAACAAGCATTTCAACACATATCACGTTCTCCCAATCCTACCTCACCTTCCCCATCCTCCTCCCTCCCTCCCTCCCTCTCTCCACTCATCCCTCCCTCCCTCCCTTCCTCCTTCCCTCTCTCCCTCCCTTCCTCCCCTCACTCTCCATCCTTCCCATCTCCTAACCTCCTCCTTGACCCCTTCCCCATCTCCCCACCCTCCTCCCTGCCCCTTCCCCCCCTCCCCCCTCCTCCCCTTCTCCTTCTCCCCACCCTCCACCCTCCCCCCTCCCCCCTTATTCCCACCCTCCTCTCCCTTCCCCTCCCCACTACAACCCCGTTAAATCACAATGCAAATCCCCTCAAATCCCTTTTTAATCTCTTTGTACGATTCATTTAATTTCCGACCGTGACATTTAATTGATCAGATTAGCTGTCTCTTCTCTCTCTCTCTCCTCTCTCCTCTCTCTATCTCTCTCTCTTCTCTCTCCTCTCTCTCTCTTCTCGTCGAATTCTCTCTCTCTCTCTCTCTCTCTTTCTCTCTCTCTCGCTCTTTTTTCTTTCTCTTTTCTTTATCTCTTTCTCTTCCTCTCTCTCTCTTTCTCGTTTCCTTCTCTCTTCCTTTTGTCTCTCTCTCTCTTATCTTCTCTCTCTCTCTCGTATTCTCTCTCTTCTCTCTCTCTCTCTCTCTTTCATCCTCACTCACTCTCTCTCTCTTTTTATTTTCCCTCTTTTTTCTTCTGTCTCCCTTCTCTCTATCTTCTTCTATCTCTTTTCTCTTTTTCTCCTCTCTACCTCCAATCCTTCCCTCTTCCTCTGCCTTTCCTCTTTTTCGCTTCCCTCTTTTTTTTCCTTTTCTCCCATTTCTCTTCGAGCTCGTGCTCTGCTCTTTCTCCCTCTCTCCTTATTCTCCCCCCCCTTCCACTCCCCCACTTCTTCTTCGATTTGTCCCTCTTTCCCCCTTTCCCTCACTCTCTCTCCTTCCCTCTTTCCATTCTCGGTTGAGGGGAAAGAGGAGAGTGGTGAAAGAGAAGGGAAGAGAAAAAATGAGGGGAACGAAAAGAGAGAAAGAGAGATAGAAGAGAGAAAAAGAGAAAGAAATAAAGGGGAGAAAGAAAGAGGGAGATTGGGAGAAAAGGGGGAAGTAGTTCGGAGGAAACAGATTGGAGGAAGAGGAGGAGGAGGAGGAGGAGTAGGGGAGAGGGGGAGATGAAAGAGAAGATTAGAGAGGGGAAGAGAAACAGAAAAGAGGGAGAGGGGAGCAAAAGAGGAGGATATGAGAGAAAAGAGAGGAAGATTATGAAGAAAAAAGAGAAATTAAAAAAAAGAAAAAGGAAGAAAGAAATAAAGGATAAGGAAAAGGAGAGAGAGAGAGCGACAGAGACAGAGAGAGAGAGAGACAGACAGACACACAGAGAGCGAGAGAGACAGGGAGAGAGAGAGAGAGACAGAGAGACAAACAGAGAGAGAGAGATAGAGAGAGAGAGAGAGAGAGAGAGAGAGAGAGAGCGAGAGAGACAGGGAGAGAGAGACAGACAGACAGACAAACAGAGAGAGAGAGAGAGAAGAGAGAAGAAAAAGAGAGAAAGAAGAAAAAGAGAAAAAGAAAGAGAGAGAGAGAATAGAAAGAGAAACCAGAGAACAGAGGGAAAGAGAAAAGATAAATAGAAAGAGAAAGAAAGAGAAAGAAAGAGATAGAGAAAGAGAAAGAGAGACCAGAGAACAGAGGGAAAGAGAAAAGATAAATAGAAAGAGAAAGAAAGAGAAAGAGAAAGAAAGAAAGAGAGAGAAATAGAAAGAAAGAGAGAGAAAGAGAAAAAGAAAGAGAGAAAGAGAAAGAGAAAGAGAGACCAGAGAACAGAGGGAAAGAGAAAAGATAAATAGAAAGAGAAAGAAAGAGAAAGGAAGAAAGAAAGAGAAAGAGAGAGAGAGAGAAAGAAAGAAAGAAGGAGAGAGAGAGAGCAAGAGAAAGAGAGAGAAAGAGATATGGATATCAGAGAGAGCTTTTAGCCGAATTCCTTCCCTCCATCCGGGAATGCGATCCGCGGTATGGGAGCCAAGATTAGGAGCTGATCGGCTAATCGCATTTACGGGGATTCGAACGTGATGGAATCCTTGGGTTTTGTTGTTCAGGTTTTTTAGTTCTGATTTTTTTCTTTCATTGGTATTTGTTTATTTGTTTGTTTGTTTTTCATTGGTATTTTTTCTGGTATTTGTTTCTTTGTTTGTTTTTTCATTGGTATTTGTTTGTTTTTGTTTGTTTTTCATTGGTATTTGATTGTCTGTTTTTCATTGGTATTTGTTTGTTTGTTTTCCATTGGTATTTGTTTATTTGTTTGTTTGTTTTCTTGTCATTTTTCTATTACTTTTTTATATTTTGTTTTCTTTATTTGTTTCTTTGTATTGAGAGACAGGGGAAAGTAATAAGAATAATAAAAAGAACCTGATAATAAGATAAAAGAAAGAAAAGAGAATGTAAAGGATGGTAATAATGATGGCGATAGCCAAAATAAACATGATAATGATAATAAGGATAATGATAATTTAAGAATAATGACAACATCAGTAATAATGATAATGATCATAATGATAAAAACAATAATAATTAAGTAATAATAATAATAACAATAACAATGACTACAATAATGATAACCACAATAACAATAACAATGATGATGATAATAATGATAATGATCATGATAATAATGATAATAACAGTAATGATAATAATGATAATAACAGTAATGATAATAATGATGATGATAATAATAATAATAACTATATTAATAATTGTTAAAAATATGATAATGAAATTAAGGATAATGACAATAACATTGACAACAGTAGCAACAACAAAAACAGCAATGATAGTTATAATCATAATAATGATAATCATAATCATTATCATTATCACCATCATGATTATCATCAATAACAATAATGATAATCATAATTACCTGCATATGATATACCACTTTTGCATCTCATTATTCAAATTACAGAATGGGATGGAAACTAATTACAAAAGTTCTGATTTATAATTTTATTTCATAAATGTCTAATCAAATTAATTACAGCTTCGCAGAGATTGTATTATCATTATTATCATCCTTATCCTTATCATTAATGTTATCATTATCTATATTTTTGTTATTTTCATCATCGTTATTGTTATTATCATTATCATTAATGTTTGTTATCATATATATTATTATTGCCATAATCATAATGATTATCAAGATCACAATTATTGTTATTGTTATTAGTATTAAGATTCTCATTATCATTAATATTACTACTGATTTGTATTACCATAAATATTATCATAAATACTGCTATCAGTTTTGTTATTGTCATCATTATCATTATTATCATTATTGTCTATATCGTTATCGTTATAATTCGTTTTATTAGTATTATCATTATCAATATCATCATTATTATTATGAATACTTTCTAGGGCGCTTTACTAACCATATTGTTTTTTCTTTCTTTCTTTTTATCGTAAGGGAAATCAAACAAACTGAAATAAAACAGACAACAACAGCAACAACGGCAACAAATATATGATAATAACAATGCAAATTAAAAGCATAAAAATCAATGAAACCACAACACAGGTTCCTCCCAACAAAACAAACATCAAAAACAAACCTCAAAAACCCCCTTGAAAGTGTCAAAGGCACAGAACCTCTCAGTAGGTCTCAACCTCTGAGTCCTCCTACCCCCTATTCTGTTCAATTTGTTCAAAATGGGGACGTGAACATGTTCTCGCGACCCGCCGGGATACCGATAGTGAGTCTGTCCA
>NW_028234438.1:11238547-11241047 GCF_977035675.1 Penaeus japonicus | reverse complement strand
AGACATTTCAAAGTCGTATAAAAGATTGCACTCAAAATCGACTATAGTCAGATCATACTCGAAGTTGAGTAATGATGTACGTGCACTGAAAAGAGAATCATGCACTAGAATCATTAACAGAAAGAGAGAAAAAAAATAGTATTGAAGATGAGATTAGAAAAATTATAATAGTAATAATAATAATAAAAGAGACAATAACAGTCAGTCTATAAAAAAGTTACAATTAAACAAAAGATAAACAAGAACATAAACAATAAAAAAAAATTAAACACAGACTTCACAAGAACAAAGCTTACAAACAAACACACTCAAAGCAAATATAAATAAACAACGAACTTCCTTCTTTTCAACAGAATAAAATTGATAATAAAACAATACAGGTCAATATTATCTTTATATCATCACTATTCTTATCATTATTATATCATTATCATTGTTAATATCATCATTTTTATCATTCCAATTATATTCATTATTTCTAATATTATTGCTGCAATCATTTTCATTATCATGATTATAATTTCTGTCATTATCATTATCCTCATTATAAACACTATCATCACTATCATTATCATTGTTATCATCATCATTGTCATTACAATTATTATCACTATCATTTATATTATCATTAATACTTTCATTATTATTATTATCATAGTTACTAATCATCAGTATCATTATTATCCTTATCATCATCATCTTAATCATCATCAATGTTATCATTATTACCGACATTATTGTTATCATTATCACTATCAATATTGTTAAGATTATCATCATTATTATCTTCATCATTTCAACAGTTCTCTTTTTATCACTGTCATCATCAAATTTACTATTGATGGTATTATAATCATTATCATTATCTCCATCATTATTATCATCATTGTTGTTATCATTATTAGTGTTATTATTGTTGTTATCCTTGTTATCATTATTACTGTTATCATCATTACGATTATCATTATTGCTATTATTTTTACTGTCATCATTATCATCATCAGAATTATTACTAATGATAATATCATCACCATTATCATTATCACTATCATTAGTATCATCATTATTGTTATCATCATTATTATTGTTGTTGCTGTTACTATTGTTATCATTATCATTATCATTATTGCTTTTATTTTTCTTATCTCCATCATTATCATCATTGTCATAACCATCATTGTAGTATTACTATTAATGATCGTTATCAAAATTATCACTATCATTGCCATGATCAATATTTTATGTTTTATCCTAATTACTATTGATATTATTGTTAGTTTCAATATCAACATCATCATGTTTTTCCTTTTTTTACTATTATCACTTTCATTGTTATCATTATCAATAACATTATTATCGTAGTTATCATTATCATGATTATGTTGATAATGATATTTTTCCTGATTATTTCTATCATTACTTTTATTATTATCTTCATCATTATTACTTTTACTAGCAGTTACTTTTGTTGCTGTCTGTTACGTGATAGTGGTATCCTTATTATTAACCAGGACTGTCTTATATAAAACCAAATAAAGAAACAATGAACACTTAAAGACAACATTAACAAGGACAAGGAAAAATTAACAACAATAACAAAAAAAAAACAGAATTAACAAATAAACAAAAGAGCAAGGAAGAAACAAAAAAAAAAATTAAAAGGATATAATTTGAGGAACAAGAATTAAGAAACTCACAAAACAAACAAACAAACAAAACAACGAACGAACAAACAAACAAGCAAACAAGGAAGACCCCCAGAGAAACAAAGACAACAACAACAAAAGGAAGTACTCAGAGGAACACGAAGGAGAGAATCACACAAACCAAGGTTAAGAAACAAAGGAACAAAAACAGGGACAAGAAAAAAAACGTGGGAATATTATTACAGGAAATTCTCTTGTATTTAAAGGATGGATATTATGATATAAATGTAGTTTATGTAAATTTTCTTGTTAGTATTACCCTAATTATCTTGTTGTCTTTATTGTTATTGTATTTGTTGATCTTTTTTTGTTTTTGTTTTTGTAGGAAAGATAAAGTTTTTATCTTTATGTAGATGAGGTAGATATATCTATAAGTAGATCCGATAGACATGTGGACAGCTTTGTTATTTCATTTCAAGGAATGAATGGATGAGTAGAGTATTAGAGTGATTTCATGAATGGATGAGTAGAGGGTGTTTATGAATGAGTGAGGCGTTTGAATGGAAGGGGGGAGGAAATGATAGAGTAATTAGAGGGATTGATTGGACAATAAGTAAAGAAGATTTTTTAGCATTGTTTTCTTTTGATAGAGTAGTATGTGTATGTACATATATATATATATATATTATATATATATATTATATAATATATATTATATATATATATTATATTATATATATAATGTGTGTGTGTGTGTGTGTGTGTGTGTGTGTGTGTGTGTGTGTGTGTGGTGTGTGTGTGTGTTATATATATATATATTATATATATATATTATATATATATATATATATTAT
>NW_028234438.1:11211047-11223547 GCF_977035675.1 Penaeus japonicus | reverse complement strand
AGAGAGAGCGACGAGAGACGTGAGAGAGAGAGAAGAGCGAGAGAGAGGGAATCTGCCGGAGATTAAGGAGAGAGAGAGAGAGAGAGAGAGAGAGAGAGAGGATAAGACAGACAAAGAATAAGAGAGAGAGAAAAATAAGAACGAGGGGGATAGAGGGAGAAGAAGTGAGAAAGGAGAAGAAGGGGAGATAGAGAGGAGGAGGAGAAAAGAATAGAGGATGGAAAAGGATAGAGAGAAAGCAGAGAGAGAGAGAGAGAGAAAGAAAGATTGAAGAAGAAAAGGGTCGATAAGAAAGATAAGGCAAAAATAAATGAAGAAATAAAAGAAGTGGAATAAAGGAAAGGGAAGGGAAGAAGAAGGAAGAGGAAAACAAATAAGAGAAGGAGAAGAATAGGAAGATGTGGACAAGAAGGAAGAGGGTGGTTGGGACGGAAAAGAATATGAACAAAGGAGGAAAAGAGAGAATGAAGAGGAAAAGAAGGAAGAGGAAGAGAATGGAGCATAAGAGAAGACAGGGGAGATAGAGAGGAGGAGGCGCGCACAGAATCGAGGAAGGACAAGGATACTGAGCGGGAACGCAGCGAGAGAGGCGAGCGAGACGAACGATTGAATGAACGAAAAGGGACGATACGAAAAAGATAGGCCACAATAAATGAAGGGGGTTAGAGGAGGAGGAGGAGAAAAGAATAGAGGATGGAAAAGGATAGAGAGAAAGCAGAGAGAGACAGAGAGAGAAAAAAAGATTGGAGAAGGAAAGGGTCGATAAGAAAGATAAGGCAAAAATAAATGAAGAAATAAAAGAAGTGAAATATGGAACGAAAGGAAAGGAAGCAAAAGAGAAGGAAGGGAAAACCCCATAAGAGAAGGAGGAGGAATAGGAATCTGAGGACAAGACGGACGAGGGTGGTTGGGCCGGACCAGCTATGGAACCCAGGCGGAAAAGAGCGAATGAAGAGGGAAAGAGGAAGATGAAGCGAATGGGCATAAGAGAAGCCGACAACAGAAGAAGGGAAGAAGAAGGAAGAGGAAAACAAATAAGAGAAGGAGGAGGAATAGGAAGATGTGGACAAGAAGGAAGAGGGTGGTTGGGACGGAAAAGAATATGAACAAAGGAGGAAAAGAGAGAATGAAGAGGAAAAGAAGGAAGAGGAAGAGAATGGAGCATAAGAGAAGAAGAAAAAGAAGGGAAGATGAGAGGTGAAAGTACATACACATAAACACACACCGATGGATACACGCTGACACACGCACACATGCGTACATTTACACACACGGCTGGTGGACTGTATTTCTCGAGCATTAATAAAGAAAAGAAAAGAAAAAAAAGAAAGAAAAAAAAAAAAAAATATGTATGTATGTGTGTGTGTGTAGTTTATCAAGTGTTTATTTTTTTAACTTATATTAAAATATAATATACATACATATTATATATAATATTTATTAATATATATATATATTATATTATTTATTTATATATATAGAGGTATATTTGTTTATGTTTTATATATATATTTATATTATATTTATAAATATTTTATTTATATATTTATATATATGTTATATGCATTTTATATCTATATCTTTCATCTATCTATCATATATTTTTATATTATATTATATATATATATATTAACTATAAATATTATTCATATCTATCTATTAGCTATCTTTCTTTCTATCTATTTTATATTTTGATGGTATATGTATTTATATATATAAATTATATTTTTTGATATATTATATCTATTAGATATATATAATATATTTATATCCTCTCTATATTTCATATATATCCATATACAGATCTTATCAATCTATCTTCTCTCTCTCTTTCTCTCTCTCTCTCTCTCTCTCTCTCTCTCTCTCTCTCTCTCTTTATCTCTCTCCTTCTCTCTCTCTCTTTCTCGCTCTCTCTTTCTCTCATTCTCTCTCTCTCTCTCTCTCTCTCTCTCTCTCTCTCTCTCTCTCTCTCTCTCTCTCTCTATAGATTTATACCTATATTTATATATATATATATTTGTAATATTCTAGATATTATATTATTTTTATATATATTGTTATATGATAAATAGCTGAAAATAATTAAATAAATAATTAAATCAAAATAAAACAATATAGATGAAAATGAGAAAATGATGAAAATAGAAATCCACAGAGAATAAATATTCCCACATAGTTTCTTTACGACTATTCTATCAATCTATATATTCGTTATCTTATCTATCTTCTTTTCTCAATAATATTTTTAATGGTAAGTTGTAAGATAAGATTATAAGATGGTCAAGTCGCGTGGTAAATGCTAAGTTAACTCTATAGATATAATTATAGATGTGACATAATTCTCTTGGTGACCCGACAGATGTAGCTACGGTTAGATATAGATTCAGATGTAGATATAGATAAATACATATGGACAGATCAACAGATTGTGTGTCTGTGTGTCAAGATATAAATCTGTTGAAACATGAAGATAGGGAGACAGATATATGTCAGTCTGTGTGTGTGTGTGTGTGTGTGTGTGCATATATATGTATGTTATATATGTATAATATAAATATATATAATATTTACGTATTATATATATTAATATATATCATATATATATATTAAAAAGATATTTTTAATGCCATATATAACTATACATGGAGATATACATGGATATATTTATATATTTATTATATTATCTTATTATTTATATATATATATTCTATATATATATATATATATTTGCGTATAATATATATATATCATATATATATATTATTTATATATATATTATATATATATATATATATAATTAATTATATTATACATATATAAATATACATGGGGATATATACATGGATATATATTTATATCTATATTATTTATCAAATTTAATATATATATATTATATATATATATTTATATTTATTAATATGGCGATATGAGTTATATATAGTATATATATAGTTATATATATTATATTTTTAACTAGCTTTTAATCGTTTATATATTTTTACTATATATATATATATATATATATATATTATATATAACTTTATATTTTATATATATTTGCGTATTTATATTTAATCATATTATATATAATAATCATTTATATTTATATCTAGATATATAGATTATTTATATTTATAGATATATAGAATATATATATGTGTGTGTGTGTGTGTGTGTGTGTGTGTTGTGTGTGGGTGATGTGTGTGTGTGTGTGGGTGTGGGTGTTTTTTATATAATTATATATATATATTAATCTATATTATATATTATCATATATATATATATTTATTTATATATAGATATATATATATTTAACACGCTCCTACTAACCACTCCCTCCCATTACAATCATTGCATACATCTTCAACAAACACACACACACTCACACACACACAAACACACATACACAAACACTCTACTACACACACACCACACCAAACTCACACACAAACACACACACACAACAAAACACTTCTCACACACTCTCATCAACACACACACATCAAACACACAAACCACACTCAAAACACACACACACACACATACCTGGCCAGCCATGTTTTGCCCTGCCAGAAACTATATCTCGTTCCCCAATCTATATTTCGTCAGGCAGAAATACATGCATCTGCGGCTGTCCATTACTCAATGCACAGATTCATGCACACAATTTGTCGCCGTCCTCACCTTGCTTATCTCCCGAATTTATTGCGAATTGCGTCTCATTTCGTTAAAGATTACAACGGGCGCCGGTCATATCCACATAGAGGTATGTATGTACGTGTAGTGAGCACATGTATGCTTTCGTATGTACAGAGTACACACGGACATGCCTGTATATACGCTCACAAACACATATACACAAATCCACATAAACCCAAACAAGCACAAACACACACACACAAATCCAAACACAAATCCACACACACAGACACACACACACGCACAAATCCACACAAATCCACACACACACACACAAATCCACACAAATCCACACACACACACACACACACACAAATCCACACACACACACACAAATCCACACAAATCCACACACACACACAAACACACAAATCCACACACACAAATCCACACACACACACGCACACATCCCACACACAAGGTGAGCATTTAGCTTAATTCGCAATACGTAATATTTCTCCCCGATATTACATCTTTCGGAGACTAACGCCGGGGATGATTGCGAATTTGCCGGAACACAGATTCGAGATCAAGACAAAGAAGAAAAAAAGAAAGAAAGAAAGAAAGAAAGAAGAAGAAAAAAAGAGGAATAATCATTGTTTTGCTATTTGTTCGTTAGTTTGTTTGTCCTCATTGTACATTATATCTGGGCGTCGACGTTTTTCGTCGTTAACAATATTTCGACGATCACGATTTTTTCGCGATTGTTTTTTTTGGTAGTTCATTATCAGTAATCGTTTTTATTCCCGCTCCTCCCCCTCCTCCTCCCCCCTCCCTCCTCCCCTTCCCCCCTCCCTCCTCCCCCCGCCACTCGCCTGCGCAATCAATCCGTTAGCGAGAGAGGGAAAAAGACGGCAATTTATGATTTGCAATTGCGCTTGCTCTGAGGCGCACACGCTCATTACTCGGGCATTTCTGACTCTTATGACATACCCCCTCCCCCTCCCCTCCTTCCCCTCCTTCTCTTCCCATTCCCCCTCCTCCCCCCTGCCTCTCTCTCACCTCTCTCACCTCTCTCCCTTCTCTGCTTCTCTACTTGTTGTTATTTCTTTCTTCTTCTTCTTCGTCTTCTTTGTTTTCTTCTTCTTCTTCTATCCTCCTTTTAAAAAATCTTCTTTCCCTCTTCTTCTTTTATTTCACTTTCTTCTTCTTCATATTCTTCTTCTCCTCCCTCTTCTTTTCCCCTCTGCTTTCTCCCTCCCCACTCTAATTTTAACTTCCATCTTGTCTTCTTCTCTTTCTCCTTCTCTTTTCTCCTCTCTCCCGTTTTTTCTTCTCTCCCTTTCTTCCCCTTTTTCTCTCCATTCCTCCTCCTCTCTCGCCTCCCTCCATCTTTCCTCATTTTCCTCATTTTCCTCCTGTCCACCTCCCCCTCCCCCCTCTCTCTCTTGCCACTCTCATATTCCCTCCTCATCTCTCCCCTCTTCTTCCTCTCCTTCTCTTTCTCTCCATTCCTTGCTTCTTTGCCACACCCCTCTCTCTTCTCCCCTTATCCTTCCCCTTCTTCTTCCCTCTCTTCCTCTCCTTCTTCTGTTCTTCCTATGTCCCTTTTTCCTTGGTCTTCTGTTCCTCCCTCCCGTCTTCCCTTCTTCCTCTCCTTTTTCTGCTCTTCTTATCCTACCCCTCTCCTCTCCGTTTCTCCTTCTCTTGTCTTCTTCTTCTGCTCCCTCTTGCCTCTCCCTCTTTTTTTTTTTCTTTTTTTCCCTCTCCCCCTTCTTCATTCGCCTTCTTCTCCCCTACATCCTCCCTCTCCACCTCTCCCCGTCTTTATCTTTCCCTTCTCCCCTTCTTCTTCTCATTTCTTACCTCCTCCTTTCCTCTACCTATTTCCTTCCCCCCTTCCATTCCCTCCTACCCAACCCCCCTCTCCCCACCCCAACATCTCCCCACTCTGAGGAGAGAGTGTGGGAGGAAGGAAGGGAGGGAGGGAGGGAGGGAGGAAGGGAGGGGGTGGATGAGGGGGGAGGGAGGGAGGGAGGGAGGGAGGGAGTGTGGGAGGGAAGAAGGGAGGGAGGGGGGTGAATGAGCGGGGGTGAAAGCTAAAATCAACACCGTAAATAGGAAAGCTTACTGGATATTTACTCTGTCGCGTCTAATAGGTAATATTTTTTTTTTTTTTTTCTTATTTTCAATTTTATGGGAGGGGGGAGGGAGATTGGGGAGGAGGGATAATGGGGGTAGGGGAAGGGGGGAGGGGAGACGTCTACGGGGAGGAGGGATATTAGGGGTGGTGCAAGGGGGGAGGGTGAATTAGGGGAGGGAGGGATATTAGGGGTGGGGCAACGGGGGGAGTGAGATAGGGGAGGAGGAAATACTAGGGGTGGGGGGGAAGGGGGGAGGGAGATAGGGGAGGAGGGACTTTATGGGCGGTGGGAAATGGGGGGAGAGGGGAGATAGGGGAGGAGGGATAATGGCGGGTGAGGAAGGGGGGAGGGAGATCTGGGGGAAGAGGGATAATGTGGACGTGGTGGGGAGAAGGGGGGCGGGGAGATAGGGGAGGAGTTGGATAATGGGGGGCAGGGAAGGGGGGAGGGAGATAGGGGAGGAGGGATAATGGGGTGGGGGACCGGGGTGGGTGGGAGATAGGGGAGGAGGGATAATCTATGGTCGGGGAAGGGGGGAGGGAGATAGGGGAGGAGGGATAATAGGGGTGGGGGAAGGGGGGAGGGAGATAGGGGAGGAGGGATAATAGGGGTGGGGGAAGGGGGGAGGGAGATAGGGGAGGAGGGATAATGGGGGTGGGGGAAGGGGGGAGGGAGATAGGGGAGGAGGGATAATAGGGGTAGGGGAAGGGGGGAGGGAGATAGGGGAGGAGGGATAATGGGGGTAGGGGAAGGGGGGAGGGAGATAGGGGAGGAGGGATAATGGGGGTGGGGGAAGGGGGGAGGGAGATAGGGGAGGAGGGATAATAGGGGTGGGGCAAGGGGGGAGGGAGATAGGGGAGGAGGGATAATAGGGGTGGGGGACAGGGGGGAGGGAGATAGGGGAGGAGGGAATTTAGGGGTGGGGGAAGGGGGAGGAGATAGGGGGGGAGAAGGGATAATTTGGGTGGGGGAAGGGGGAGGAAGATGGGGGGAGGGCGCTAATAGGGGTAGGGGGAGGGGGGGAGGGAGATAGGGGAGGAGGGATAATGGGGGTGGGGGGAGGGGGGAGGGAGTTGGGGAGGAGGGATAATGGGGGTGAGGAAGGGGGGAGGGAGATAGGAGGGGAAGGGGTGGGGAGGGGGGAGGGGAAAGGGGTGGGGGATTATAGGGGTGGGGGGGAAGGGGGGAGGGAGATAGGGGAGGAGGAATAATAGGGGTGGGGGAAGGGGGGAGGGAGATAGGGGAGGAGGGATTATAGGGGTAGGGGAAGGGGGGAGGAGGGATAATAGGAGTGGGGGAAGGGTGGAGGGATAATAGGGGAAGGGGAGAGGGAGATAGGGGAGGAGGAATAATGGGGGTTGGGGAAGGGGGAGGAAGATAGGGGAGGAGGGATAATAGGGGTGGGGGAAGGGGGGAGGGAGATAGGGGAGGAGGGATAATAGGGGTGGGGGAAGGGGGGAGGAAGATAGGGGAGGAGGGATAATAGGGGTGGGGGAAGGGGGGAGGGAGATAGGGGAGGAGGGATAATAGGGGTAGGGGAAGGGGGGAGGGAGATAGGGGAGGAGGGATAATAGGGGTGGGGGAAGGGGGGAGGGAGATAGGGGAGGAGGGATAATAGGGCTGGGGGAAGGGGGGGGGATAGGGGTGTGGGGGAAGGGGGGTTTGTGGTGTTTTGGGGTTGTGTTCTTTTTTGGGGTTTTTGGGGGAGGGGGAGGTGGGGGGGGAGGGATAATGGGGGGAGGGTGGGGGGAGGGGTAGGGGAGGGGAGGTGATAATGGGGTAGGGAAAGGGGGGAGGGGGATAGGGGGGAGAGAGAGTGGGAGGGATAACAAAATTTAGGGGGGGGGGGGTAGGGGGGGGAAAGGGGGGTGAGGGAGATAGGGGAGGAGGGATAATAGGGGTGGGGGAAGGGGGGAGGGAGATAGGGGATTAGGGATGATAGGGGTGGGGGAAGGGGGAGGGAGATAAGGGAGGAGGGATAATAGGGGTGGGGGAAGTGGGGAGGGAGATAGGGGAGGAGTGATAATAGGGGTAGGGAAGGGGGGAGGGAGATGGGGGAGGAGGGATAATAGGGGTAGGGGAAGGGGGGAGGGAGATAGGGGAGGAGGGATAATGGGGGTGGGGGAAGGGGGGAGGGATAATAAGGGGGGGAGAAGGGGGAAGAGGGGGGGGGGAGGGGGGAGGGGATGAGTGGGAAGGGGGGGGAGGGAGGGATATGGGGGTTAGGGGAAGGGGGGGGGAGGGGGGATAATGGGGGTAGGGGGAAGGGGGGAGGGGAGATAGGGAGGAGGGATAGGAGAGATTGGGGGGAAGGGAAGGGGGGAGGGAGAAAGGGGAGGAGGGATAATAGGGGTAGGGGAAGGGGGAGGGAGATAGGGGAGGAGGGATAATGGGGGTAGGGGAAGGGGGGAGGGAGAAAGGGGAGGGAGAAGGGGGGAGGGATAATGGGGGTGGGGGAAGAGGGGAGGGATAATGGGGGTAGGGGAAGGGGGGAGGGAGAAAGGGGAGGAGGGATAATAGGGGTGGGGGAAGGGGGGAGGGATAATGGGGGGAAGGGAAGGGGGGAGGGAGATAGGGGAGGAGGGATAATAGGGGTAGGGGAAGGGGGAGGGAGATAGGGGAGGAGGGATAATGGGGGTAGGGGAAGGGGGGAGGGAGATTGGGGAGGAGGGATAATGGGGGTGGGGGAAGGGGGGAGGGATAATGGGGGTGGGGGAAGGGGGGAGGGAGATAGGGGAGGAGGGATAATGGGGGTAGGGGAAGAGGGGAGGGAGATAGGGGAGGAGGGAGAAGGGGGGTGAGGCGGAGGGGGGGGGGAGGAGAGATGGAAGGGGAGGAGGGATATGGGGGGGCGTAGGGGAAGGGGGGAGGGGAGTGATAGGGGAGGAGGGATAATGGGGGTAGGGAAAGGGGGGAGGGAGATAGGGGAGGAGGGATAATAGGGGTTGGGGAAGGGGGAGGGAGATAGGGGAGGAGGGATAATGGGGGTAGGGGAAGGGGGGAGGGAGATAGGGGAGGAGGGATAATGGGGGTGGGGGAAGGGGGGAGGGAGAAAGGGGAGGAGGGATAATGGGGGTAGGGGAAGGGGGGAGGGAGATAGGGGAGGAGGGATAATGGGGGTAGGGAAAGGGGGGAGGGAGATAGGGGAGGAGGGATAATAGGGGTAGGGGAAGGGGGGAGGGAGATGGGGGAAGAGGGATAATAGGGGTGGGGGAAGGGGGGAGGGAGATAGGGGAGGAGGGATAATGGGGGGAAGGGAAGGGGGGAGGGAGATGGGGGAGGAGGGATAATAGGGGTGGGGGAAGGGGGGGGGCAGATAGGGGGGAGAGGGGGATAAGGGGGGGGGAAGGGGGGAGATAGGGGGAGAGACAGATGCAGCACAGTCAGTGACCCAATATATCCGCGCAGAAGATAGGGGGGAGGGATTAATAGGGGTAGGGGAAGGGGGGAGAGAGATTAGGGGAGGAGGGATAATGGGGGGAAGGGAAGGGGGGAGGGAGATGGGGGAGGAGGGATAATGGGGGTGAGGGAAGGGGGGAGGGAGATTGAGGAGGAGGGATAATGGGGGGAAGGGAAAGGGGAAGGGAGATAAGGGAGGAGGGATAATAGGGGCGGGGGAAGGGGGGAGGGAGATAGGGGAGGAGGGATAATAGGGGTGGGGGAAGGGGGGAGGGAGATAGGGGAGGAGGGATAATGGGGGTAGGGAAAGGGGGGGGGGAGGGAGAGGGGAGGAGGGATAGTGGGGGTTGGGGAAGGGGGGGGAGGGAGATGGGGGAAGAGGGATAATAGGGGTGGGGGAAGGGGGGAGGGAGATAGGGGAGGAGGGATAATAGGGGGAAGGGAAGGGGGGAGGGAGATAGGGGAGGAGGGATAATAGGGGTGGGGGAAGGGGGGAGGGAGATGGGGGAGGGAAGAAGGGAAGGAGTGAGGGAGAGGAGGTGAGGAGGATAATGGGGGGGGGGGAAGGGGGGAGGGAGGGAGATAGGGGAGGAGGGATAATAGGGGGAAGGGAAGGGGGGAGGGAGATAGGGGAGGAGGGATAATGGGGGTAGGGGAAGGGGGGAGGGAGATAAGGGAGGAGGGATAATAGGGGTGGGGGAAGGGGGGAGGGAGATAGGGGAGGAGGGATAATAGGGGGAAGGGAAGGGGGGAGGGAGATAGGGGAGGAGGGATAATGGGGGTAGGGGAAGGGGGGAGGGAGATAGGGGAGGAGGGATAATAGGGGGGGGGGAAGGGGGGTGGTGATAGGGAGGAGGGAGAATAGGGGTGGGAAGGGAGGGGGGGGGGAGTAGGGGAGGAAGGGATGGGGGTGGGGGAAGGGGGGAGGGAGATAGAGGGAGGAGGGTAATGGGGAAGGGAAGGGGGGAGGGAGATAGGGGAGGAGGGAAAATAGGGGGAGGGGACGGGGGGAGGGAAGTGGGGGAGGAGGGATAATAGGGGTGGGGGAAGGGGGGAGGGAGATAGGGGAGGAGGGATAATAGGGGTGGGGGAAGGGGGGAGGGAGATGGGGGAAGAGGGATAATAGGGGTGGGGGAAGGGGGGAGGGAGATAGGGGAGGAGGGATAATAGGGGGGGGGGAAGGGGGGAGGGAGAGGGGGAAGGGGGGGGGGGGGGAAGGGGGGAGGGAGATGGGGAGGAGGGAAATAGGGGGAGGGGGCTTCAATTCCGGTTAGGGATTGACCAAGGGTGGGAGGGGAGAGCCCCCCGTCATTAGATTAGTCGGCTGAAGGGAGGAGGGGAGGGGGGAAGGGGATATAGGGGTTGGGGGGGGGGGAAAGGGGGAGGGAGATAGGGGAGGAGGGATAATAGGGGGAAGGGGAAGGGGGGGGGGGGAGGGAGATGGGGGAAGAGGGATAATAGGGGTGGGGGAAGGGGGGAGGGAGATAGGGGAGGAGGGATAATAGGGGGAAGGGAAGGGGGGAGGGAGATAGGGGAGGAGAGATCATAGGGGTGGGGGAAGGGGGAAGGGATAATGGGGGTAGGGGAAGGGGGGAGGGAGATAGGGGAGGAGGGATGATAGGGGTGGGGGAAGGGGGGAGGGAGAGAGGGGAGGAGGGATAATAGGGGTGGGGGAGGTTTTGCATAATTAGTATTGATTTATCGAGATCTTACCTGGTCACTACCTATCGTGGGGGGAGGGGGAGATAGGGGAGGAGGGATAATGGGGGTAGGGAAAAAAAAAAAAAGGGGGGAGGGAGATAGGGGAGGAGGGATAATGGGGAGGGGGGAAGGGGGGAGGGACGATAGGGGAGGAGGGATAATGGGGTAGGGAAAGGGGGGGGGGAGGGATATAGGGGGAGGGGGAATAGGGGTGGGGGAAGGGGGGAGGGAGATGGGGGAAGAGGGATAATAGGGGTGGGGGAAGGGGGGAGGGAGATAGGGGAGGAGGGATAAGAGGGAGATAGGGGAGGAGGGATAAGAGGGAGATAGGGGAGGAGGGATAATAGGGGTGGGGGAAGGGGGGAGGGAGATAGGGGAGAGGTTAATAGGGCTCCCACGTGGGGGATATAAAGGAAGGGGGGAGGGAGATAGGGGAGGAGGGATAAGAGGGAGATAGGGGAGGAGGGATAAGAGGGAGATAGGGGAGGAGGGATAATAGGGGTGGGGGAAGGGGGGAGGGAGATGGGGAAAGAGGGATAATAGGGGTGGGGGAAGGGGGAGGTGGGAGATGGGAAGAGGGATTTTAGGGGTGGTGGGAAGGGGGGAGGGAGATAGGGGAAGGGAGGATAATGAGGGAGATAGGGGAGGAGGGATAAGAGGGAGATAGGGGAGGAGGGATAATGGGGGTGGGGGAAGGGGGGAGGGAGATGGGGAAAGAGGGATAATAGGGGTGGGGGAAGGGGGGAGGGAGATAGGGGAGGAGGGATAATAGGGGTGAGGGAAGGGGGAATAGGGTGGGGATAGGAGGGTGGGAGAGAAAGACAACGCAACATGCAAATGAGATTGCTGAGCTTTCATTCCCTCCCTCCGATCTCGCCCCTTCCCTCTTCCTCCCTCGTTTCTTTTCCCCCTTTTCACTCATCTCTCTCTCTCTCTCTCTCTATCTATCTATCTATCTATCTATCTATCTCACTTTCTCTCTCTCTCTCTCTCTCTCTCTCTCTCTCTCTCTCTCTCTCTCTCTCTCACTTTCTCTCTCTCTCTCTCTCTCTCACTCTCTCTCTCTCTCTCTCTCTCTCTCTCTCTCTCTCTCTCTCTCTCTCTCTCTCTCTCTCTCTCTCTCTCTCTCTCTCTCTCTCTCTCTCTTCTATTTATGTCTTTTTCTCTAATTCCTCCCCTCTACAGCCTTCTCTTCCCGTTCCCCTCTTTCCCTCCTTCTACCTCTTCTCCCCCCTCCTTTTATCCTATTTCTCCCTCAATCCCCCTCCCCTCCGTCCAGTTCCTTCCCCACTTTCCCCCTTCCTCCCCTCCTTCCCCTCCCTCCTACCCCCCCACCATCCCACTCCCCTCCCCTACCCCTACCCCCACCCCCACCCCACTCCCCTCCCCTACCCCTACCCCCACCCCCACCAAACAAATGACGCTTGACGTGTGATACACCCCCCTCCACACACACACCCTCCCACTACCCCCTTACCCTCCAGAAAAATGTGATACGTGTGTTTTATGTGTTATGTTATGTGTTACGTGTCCATTGCTGTCAATCACCGATGTCAATGACAGTTTTTAAAGGATTGCTAATGTTAATGGGTAAAGTTGATGCATTCGGGAACTCAT
>NW_028234438.1:11193547-11196047 GCF_977035675.1 Penaeus japonicus | reverse complement strand
CACAGATCAGATAAAACCGAATATTAAATACAGTGAAAAAAAAAGATAAAAGTGAAAGAAAATGTAAAATCCATTAAAGAAAATGGGAATATCTTTCAGCCAATCAGCAGAGAGGAAATCCGGGTTCGTCGCGCAGTTACCAATTAGGGATTATTGGGTAATATTTATTAACTTGCATATGATTGTTTTTAATGATGATAGTGATGATGGTGAGACGATGATGACTAACATGAAAGTTATGAGTAAGTTTATTCTTGTTACTATAATTTACATCTTTATTTACCCTATCGTTAGTCCTATCATCATAGGTATCATTATCATCATCATATCATCATTATTTTATTACCATTACATTCATCAGAAAGATGACGAAGGAGAAGAAACTGAAGATGAAGAAAAAACAAATAAAGAGACGAATGAAGAAATATAAATATAATCAAAATGATAATGATAATTATGTGGACGTCATACATAACATAACAAGTGAGCAAACAAAGAAGGACAGAAAGAAGAACACTCATCCACAATCACAACCACACACACCCACAACCACAGACATCCACACATCCACACACAACCACAACCACACACACATCCACATACATCAACACACAACCACACACACAAACACATCCACAACCACATCCACACACAACCACATCCATAACCACAACCACACACACATCCACACACACATCCATGCAAACCATAAACACACAACAAACAAACAATCAAACAAACAAACAAATTCCCACTATTACCTTGCAATATTCATCCGTGTTGTCAGTTTTGCAAAGTCAAGACGGCAATGAGACATTTATATGAGTCAACAACACTAGCAATGAAATGCTGGTTGCAAGCCGTTGATTGACTCGAATTGCAACCTTAAATCCGGGTCGCGTTTTGAGGTAGAGAGTGGGTCGGGGGTTAGGGGGGTTGGGTGGGGTGGGGAGGGAGGGAGGGGGGTGGGGTGGGGTGGGGTGGGAGGGAAGGGTGGGAGGGGGAGGGAGGGAGGGAGTGTGTTTGAGTATTTGATTTATTTCGTTATCCTTTTTTTGTGGCGTATTGCTATTGTTGTTTTTGCTATTGTTATCATCACTTTTATTATTATTATCATCATTATTATTTTCATTATTACTATTATTATCACTCTCCTTATTATTGATATTATCATTAACATCATCTCAATTCTTTATCAATCACCATAATTATCATTATCATTATTATCACTGTCATTATCTAGCATAAGTATTATCATTACTATTAATAGTTGTAGTAGTAGAATTAATAGCAAATGTAGAAGGGATAATTTATAATGACTTTCATTATTATCATTATCATTATTATTGTCATTATGTTAATGGTTATCATTGTTTAATTATCCTTATCTATGGTTTTAAGATATCATTGATAGTATTTCCATCAATATAATTACTATTACTATTATTGCTATTATGAATATTATTACTATGATCAATATCATCATTAGTAGCACTTACTATCATTATTATTATTAATAGTTCTCTATCATCATTATTGGTATTTTTACCAATATCATTATAGTCTCTTTTATCATTATCATTAGCGTTATTGTTTTCATTGTCATTCTTATTATCATTGTTGATATTGTTGTTATTATATTTATACTAATACTATTGTTATCATTATCATTATTATGATAATCATTATTATCGTAATCATCATTATTGCTATTATCATTATCATTGTGACCATTATTGTTATTATTGTTATCATTGTAACCATTATTGTTATTATTATTATCATTGTGACCATTATTGTTATTATTGTTATCATTGTAACCATTATTGTTATTATCATTATCATTGTAATCATTATTGTTATTATTACTATCATGATTATTTTTAGCATGATGATTATCATTATTATCATTAGTATTATTATTGTTCACAGTATCATCATCATCCTGATTATGACTTTCATTTTACATATCGGTATCATACTGTTATCAAATTTCCTTATTTTATTGTTTTCATATCATTGTTATCATTATTTTTATTCATCTTATCATCACCATCATCACTATTATTATGATTATTGATATAATCCTTAACATTATTGTTATCATCATTATCCTTACTATCGTTATCATTACTTTAAACTTTATTATCATTATCATCATCAACTTTATTAGTGTTATATTCAGTATTAGTATAATGTTATTAGAATCATTGCTGTTGCTGTTATTATCACAGTCAGTATCATTATCATTTTATTATCATTGTCATTACTAGTTTCATCATCATTATCATAATTTTATTACCATCATTATTATCATCATTATCATCATTATCTTTATCATCATTATCATCATTTTTGTCCTTATCGTTACTATCTTCATCATAATCCTCTTTACTAACATTATCACAATCATTATTACCATTATGGACTTTTTCTCCCATTCATCAATATTTACACAATCATAACTTTAATTATTACTTTATATCTTATGACTTTCACA
>NW_028234438.1:11168547-11181047 GCF_977035675.1 Penaeus japonicus | reverse complement strand
AATATGTACATATATATAAACACACACACCACACACACACACACACACTACACACACAAAAACACATATCTACACACACGACACATCTATAATATAATAAAAAAAATATATATTATTATATAAAAATATATATATATAATATAATTATATATAAATATATATATCTGTGTGTGTGTGTGTGTGTGTTTGCGAGCGTGTACACATTCACGCACACACAAGCAGCCCGCTTTCAGAGACCCCATTCATGTGTCAAAATCCCCCCCCCCGCCCCCCCCCCCCCCCCCCCCAAGGTGAGGCGGGTCTCGAAGCCGTGACCCCGAGGTGGTTCCAGTCTGACCTGACCTTCAATTCCTCTCCCCGACCTCCACCCTTCTCTCTTTGACCCCTCTTCCCCCTCTTTTCCTCTCTCCTCTTTCTCCTCTCTTTCTCTTCTTTTTTTCTCCCTTTCCCTCGCTCTCTTTCTCTCTTCCTCTCACCCTCTCTCTCTTCCCTCTTTGTCTCCCCTTTCCTCCCTTTCTCTCACTCTCTTTCTCTCTTCCTCTCACTCCTCTCTTCTCCTCTCCTCCCCTTCTGATAAGCTCATTTTTCCTTCTCTCTTCACTCCCCTCTTCTTCCTCTACTCCTTCTTCCTCCTCCTCTTTTCTCTCTACCCTTTCTTCTTCTTCTTCCTCTTTTCTCTCTACCTTTACTTCTTCCTCTTTCTCTTTCATTTCTCAATCCCCTTCTCTTCCCTTTTCTTTTTCCTCGTCTCTTCTGTTTCCTCCTCTTTCTACCTCTCTCGCTCCCTCCTCATCCTATCCTCCCTCCTCTTCCCTCCAGTTCCCTTTTCCCCTCCTCCTCATCCTCCCTTTTCCTTTCCCGCTTTCCCACTCTCCTTCTCCCCTCTCCCTCCCCCCCCCCCCCCCCCCCCTCTCCTGTCTCTCTCTCTCTCTCTCTCGTCTCCTCCTTCCTCTTCTTTCTCTCTCTCTCCTCTCTTCTCCTCCTCTCATCTCTGCCTCTCTCTTCTCTCTCTCCTCCTCTCTCTCACCTCTCTCTCTCTCGTCCTCGCCAATCTCTCTCTTTATCTCTAACTACTTTTACATACTACTTCCCCCTCTCTCTTCTTCGTCTCCTCATCTCACCTTTTCCCTTCTCTCTCCATCCTCCTGTCTCCTCTCCCCCTATCTTCTCTTTCTACTCCCTCTCTCTCTCCTCTCCTCTCTCTTCCCTTCTCTTTCCTTCTTCCTCTCTTCTCTCTCCTCTCCCCCTCTCTCCTCTTCCTCCCCCCCTCCCAGCTTTCCACTCCCTCCCCCTCCCCTCCCATCCCCTCCCCTCCCACCCTCTCTCCACCCATCCCCTGTTAGTGTGGACTTGAAAAAAGTGACACCGAATGCTTGTGGGCGTCGAAGTGGGCGTGTGGGCGTGAAGGAGGCTAAGACGGGAGTGAAAGTAGGGCGGTTGAGCTCGGCACGGGGAGGGTGGGAGGGGGAAAGGGGAGGAGGGAAGCACAGGGAGGGAGAAGGGAAGAGAAGGGAGGGGGAGTGGGAAGGGGGAGGAGGGGAGAGGGAGGGGGAGTGGGAAGGGGGAGGAGGGGAGAGGGAGGGGAAGGGAATTCGAGATCTGGTTTTGTTCCTTTTGGTCTTGTTTGTCTTGCCTTTCTCTCCTTCTTGTTGTTTATCTTGTTTTCCTATTTGTTTTTAAATTATTGGATGTGCTGAATATGAATTATGTTTTATTGTATGCTTTGTCTTTATTATATTGGTCCTATTATTTCTTTTCCACTTTTCTTCCCTTTCCTTCTCTCTCTCGCTCATCTATATATATCTAACTATCCCCCTAATCTATATATCCTATCTCTTTCTCTCTCCTCTCTACCTCTCAAACTCTCACTCCTCGAATCTCTCCTCTCTCTCTCTCTCCTCCTCTCTCCTCTCATCTCTCTTCTTCTCTCTCTCTCTGCTCATCTCGCTCTCTCTCTCTCTTCTTCATCTTCCACTCCCTCCCCCTCCCTCTCTCTCCCTCTCTCTCTCTCTCTCTCTCTCTCTCTCTCTCTCTCTCTCTCTCTCTCTTTCTCTCTCTTTTCTATATCTGTCTTTCTCTATTTCTCTGTGACTCTTTCTCCATCAATTCATAGGGTTGTTTCCGGTCCTTATCACTTTCACATTTCTCTTCTCTTCATCCTTATCACCAACTACTCTCTATGGCCCTCCAAAGAGAGAGAGAGATAGGGAGACAGACAGATAAACATAGACAAAGAAAGAGAGAAAGAGAGAGTGAGAGAGAGAAGGAGAGAGAGAGAGAGAGAGAGAGAGAGAGAGAGAGAGAGAGAGAGAAAGAGAGAGAGAGAGAGAGAGAGAGGCGCGTATGATTGAAGACGAATATAATGAAAATGAGAAAGACCAGATTTTATTAAACAAAGAACAAGGCTTTTTTCTTTCCACCCCACTTACAAGAACACTCAAACAAATCAATAATTACATTCTATCTGAATTTAATATCCAACCAGACAAAATATAACTATCATTAAGATTAAATACTCAACATTTTAAACAAAATATCGTTATCATAATTATTAGCATGCCTCTCTAAGCATGCCTCTCTACTAACTATCCTTTTTTATTTGCCTTTTAAGAAAAGCTAATAATCCTCGCTTTAAAAACGATTTGGAATTAATAAGTTATTATCAATTGCAATCAATTATCTATTCTGACAAGTAGAAAGTCGTGTATATATTTATGGCACATTCATTGGCACAAGAAATGTTGCACTATCATTGAATATTGCATGCGCCAGGAATCTTAATGAACTTTCTGTATCTAAAGAAACGTTTCCTCGACCAACTGGTTGTTGTACGTTGTCCGTGAAAAGATTGTGGTGCATATATGTATGAACCCACACTAACAACCAACATACACGAGACAAACGACAACAACACCAGGACAAACAACACAAGCACAATAAAACACAAACATACAATACTCCACACACCAAAACTAACAATACACCACATAATATGTGGTGTGTTTTGTGTGTGTGAGTGTGTTTGTGGTGTGTGTGTGTAGTGGTTGTGGGTGTGGGTGTGTGGGTGTGTGTTGTTTGTGGTGTGTTTAACAATAACATATACATATACGATATATATATATTATATATATATATATAATATATTAATATATCTATATATATATACAACATACATATAAATAATTAAAATATTTAATAATAGTATATATAAGTATATCATATATATTATATATAAAACATATATATATATATATAGATTTATATATAAATATATATATTATAATATATTATATATATATACATAATATATATATTTATCTAAATCTACAATGATTATATAATATATATATATATATATATATATATATATAATATTAAAATACATATGATAAATATATAATTTTAACATATATAAATATATATAAATATGAATATATATATATACATTACATATAATATATATTATATCCTATATAACATATAATATAATATATATGTATATATATACAATTATAATCTATTATATATATATCCAATAATATAATCTATGATATATATATTATTAAATATATAAAAACATTATATATTTATTATATTATATATTACATATATATTTATATGAATATATATTATATATTAATATTATAGATTATATATAGACCTATAATAAAATATAACAACCAAGACAATCATAATAATTAATACATATATACAACACACACAGGAAGATACAATTCACATAACAACAAAAAAACATTACACGAACATAACAAAACAACAACAAAAACACACACACACAGATAGATAACAACACACACACAAACAAAAAAAAAACAAGACAACAAAACACACATAGACACACCAATCAACAAGCACACAGGATTGACAAAAAAACACAACTACACACAATACACAACCACTACATATATATTATATATATTTATATATATATAGATATATATTATAATATATATAAATATCATTATATGGTTATTACGTATGTTAATGTATGGATGTATGTATTGTTATGTATGTTTGTAATATATGTATTATTATAATATATATATTATATAATAAGATTAAATTATATATATTATTGGTATATTAATATTGTGTGTGTGTGTGTGTGGTGTGTGGGTTTTTGTTGTTTCTAGTGGTGGGTAGTGTGTGTATGTTGGCAAATTTTAATATATGATAATATATAATATAATAGTATATATATAAGATTAAAGATTATATTATATATATATATATTATAATGATATTAGAATATATGCATTAAAATGAAATATAAAATAATATACAACATATATAGATATAACAATTATGTAAATAAATAAGTATTATATTAATTATAATATAATAAATATAAATATAGATTTATAATTATATAATAAATATATTTATAAGTATTTATATGTTAATACCAAGGTATATATAATATAAATTTATTTGATAGTTATATATAAAAATATATAATATATATATATAAAAAGATATAGTATAACATTTAATATTTTTTTTTATTACATTATATAGAGATTTATATATATATATAGTATATATATTATTAAATAAAATTTATAAATAATATTATAATATATTTTATATTATATATTTTAATATATATACTTAAATATACATAATATACAAACATCTTATATATAGACAACATATATATAATAATATATATATAATTTTAGAATATATATAATATATATATATTATATTTAAATATATTAAATATATTACAAAATAATAATTATAATATAATAAGTTACGGCAACACAAACACTAATACTAATATTACAAAAGCATAATTTTAATTTTATATATATAATTAATACAAAACTCCTAATATCAATTACCTAAACCACATAACAAACATGCTTTGGTTAATTTATTATTTTAAAATATATTATTTATAATATAAATGTATTATTTTTTATATAGTTAATATAGAATTAAAATAGTAAATTAGTTTATATTTTTTTAATATAAGTAATAATAAATATAGTATTTTGGTTGAGTGTGGTGTGTGTATGTGTGTGTGGGGGTTGTGGTGTGTGTGTGTTGGTGGTTGTTTTGTTTTGTGTGTGTTGTGAAATGTGTGTGTGTGTTTTTGCGTGTATACCAATAATTATAAGCATAATATATACATATATAATAATATAATATATATAAATATATATTTTAATTTTATATATAAAGATTATACATAAGATATATTACTTGACTTCCTACTTATAATATAATTATTCTGTATATTATATAGATTCGATATATGATAATAATATGTAAGAATTATAAAATGTATAAATAATATAATATAACATATATATAATATATAATATATATTATTATATATATATATATAATTAATATATTTATATATATATATGTATAATATTTATATTTGTCTTTAGTATATAATAATATATTATATATTATATAAATAAGATGTAATATGATTATATAATATATATATTGTATAAATATAATATATATGTATGTATTGTTAAATAGTTTAAAATTTATTAGTATATAAAAACATATATTATAATAAATTTATTATCTAATATTTGTAAATATTATAGATATAAATATAATAAAAATAGAAAACAAAATACAAAATATCAAATCATAACGATAAACCCGATATATATATATAAATATATTTATATATCGGAATATATTACGTATCCCATATATATATATATAAAAATATGTATAAATATATCTTATTATATATATATATTATAAATACGAAAACCCAAAAAAAACATAATATATAATAAATATATATTTATATATAATATACTTATATATAAAAATATATAATATTATATATATATATAACTTATATATATTATTATATGTTAATATATGTACATAATTGTATTCAGTTATATAAATATATAATTAATATATATTACTTATAATACTCTATATATATATTTCTTTAGTATATTTATATAGAAAATATATTATAATATATCTATATATTATATATATCTATATATTATTTATCTTTCTTCTTTCTCTTTTCATTTTTTTATCTTTTCTTTTCTTTTTTCTTTATATATATATATTCTATATTTATATTTATCAATATATAAATATATATATATATATATATGGGGTAATGAAAATAAAGTATTGATAATATGATGATCAAATAAAGGTAGGATGATGAGCAGAGCAAAAGTTTTTGTTAAAGTACTGTACTAAGGACAAAAATGCTCTACCGCACAAGATAAACTTTAAAGCTCTAGTATCATGGCTAATACTGGTAATATACTTGCACCTTATTTAAAGAGAATATGACTTCTAAATATGTGATGTGTGTATGTGTTAGAGTGTGTTGTATGTGTGAGTGTGTGTGTGGTGTGTTGAGAGGTGTACAGTGCGTGAGAGTGTGTGTTGGAGTGTGTCAGTTAGTTGTGATTGTGTGTGAGTGTTTGTTGCGAGTGTTAGAGTGGTGTGTGTGTTGTAGAGTGTTGTGAACGGTGAGTGAGTGTGTGTGTTAAGTGAGTGTGTGAGTTGTGTGTGTGAGAGAGCGTGCTATATGAAACTATTTGTAATTCATCGTATGTAAAGATGTTATAAAACAAATTACACATAAGCGAACAAAATAAACAATGCAAGTATTTATCATTTGCAATTATATGTGTGTTTACGTGTGGTGTTTATTTCACCTGATACTGTTGTTATTAAACTGCGATGAACTATATGCAAGGATTTGTGAAATTGAATTAGTACAACTGTGTGATCCGAAAATTAATGATGTCGAAGCGAACGGGAGAGAAGAGAGAGAGAAGGAGAGAGGGAAGGAGAGAGAGGACGAGAGGAGACCGAGGAGATGCGAGAGAGAAGGTGGAGAGAGGAGAGAGGAGGAGAGAGACGGAGGAGAGGAGGAAGGAGGAGGAGGAGAGCGAGGACGCGAGAGACTGGAGAGAGAGAGGAGCAAGAGAGAGAGAGAACTGACGGAGAGCGAGAGAGAGAGAGAGCGGAGTAGGGAGAGAGCGCGGAGCGAGAGAGAGAAGCTGAGAGGAGAAAGAGAGAGAGAGACGAGAGAGGAGAACAGAGAGAGAGAGAGAGGCAGAGAAAGAGAGAGAGAGAGACGTATATATATATAATATATTTATCTTATATATTTATATACTATATATATATATAAGAGGTGGGAGAGGAGGAGAGCGAGATGAGAGAGAGAGAGAGAGGAGAGAGAGAGATGATGAGAGAGAGGAGAGAGGAGGAGATGAGGAAGAGAGAGAGAAAGAGAACGAGAGAGAGAGAGGAAGAGAGGATTTTTTGAGATTTAATTATATAGAGATAAAGAGAACAGGAGGACAGACAAGAAAGTGTAGACAGATAGTTAGATACTTAATCGATTTAATAAATAAATGAAATTACGTATAAATAAAGTGGAAGACAGATGACGGTATGATAGACGGTAAGAGGCGTGAAGAGGAGGGAAAAGAAAAGACCAAGAAGGCAGGGGAGCGAGCGAAACGAGCGAGGAGAGAGAAAACGAAGACAGAGAGTAAAAAAGAAAAAGAGACAGAGAGAGAGAGACAGAGAGACAGAAAACAAGAACATCATTTCTTCTACCTAAACTTAATTCCTGATTTAGTTGCTCGATTTAAACAACAGTCGTAAAATATGAATATAAAAAAATAGACATGTATTCCCAGTAGGAATGGACAATAACCTTGAATAACTGTCATGTTATTTGAAAGTCAATGATTTTCTCTTTATGTGCATTAGAGTTGCCGAGATCTGTGTTTATTCGCTTGCCTTAACTATGTCGGTCTTGCTCTCTCTCTCTCTCTCTCTCTCTCTCTCTCTCTCTCTCTCTCTCTCTCTCTTCTCTCTCTCTCTCTCTCTTTCTCTCTCTCTTTCTCTGTCGATTTACATCTCTCTCTCTTTCTCTCTCTCTCTCTTTCTCTTTCTCTGTCGATTTGTCTCTCTCTCTCTCTTTCTCTCTCTCTCTGTCGATTTGTCTCTCTCTCTCTCTTTCTCTCTCCCTTTCTCTGTCGATTTGTCTCTCTCTCTCTCTTTCTCCTTTTCTCTGTCGATTTGTAACTCTCTCTCTCTTTCTCTCTCCCTTTCTCTGTCGATTTGTATCTCTCTCTCTTTCTCTCTCTCTCTCTCTCTCTCTCTCTCTCTCTCTCTCTCTCTCTCTCTCTCTCTCTCTCTCTCTCTCTCTCTCTCTCTCTTTCTCTTTCTCTGTGATTTGTCTTCTCTGTCTCTTTCTCCTTTTTCTCTGTCGATTTTTTAAACTCCTCTCTTTTTCTCGTCTCCTTTTCTGTCGATTTGTATCTTCTCTCTCTCTCTCTCTCTCTCTCTCTCTCTCTCTCTCTCTCTCTCTCTCTCTCTCTCTCTCTCTCTCTCTTTCTCTTTCTCTGTCGGTTTGTCTCTCTCTTTTTCTCTCTCTCTCTCTTTCTCTGTCTGTGTGTCTGCATGCCTCTCCGTCTCTCTTATCATCATCATTATTAACATTATTATATTACTACTACTAATAATAATGATTATCATTATTCTTATCATTATCATTATCTGAATCGTTATCATTATCATTACTTTTACTATCATCATTATCAGTATTAACATCATCGTTATTACTATCATTATTGTTTTGTTATCATTATTATTGTGTTTGTTACTAATATTGTTGTTATTCCTATCCTTATTATCTTTATCATAATAATTATCATTATTATAATTTTCTATCGTTATCATCATTATCTTTATTATATCATCATTATGCTTATTAGCGTCATCATTATTATCATTATGAATATCATGTTAACATTATTGTTATTATTATCATTATCTTTATTATCATAATCACTATTTATATCATCAGCAGTGACATCATTAGCTGTTATCATCAATATCATTATCATTATTGTCTTTATTATTATTATCATTACTGCAGTGATTATTATTCTTATTGTTATTATTATATATGATTATCTTCATCAATATTATTTCATTATCAACACCATCATTACTGAACTATCACCATGAACATCTCGCTGTCATCATCATCATCATTATCTTCATCGTCATCATCATCTCCATCTTCATGCTCATTCTCATCATCATATTCATGAAAATATCTCTTTAATTACCAATCATGATCATTACTCTATTAATCAACTTATTTTTTTCATTCAAAAGATTATCTGATAAAGATTCAAGATGGCGGTTGTGATGACACGACAAGGACATGTAAAAAATAAAGAAATGACATGTTAGTTCATAACATATGTCACCGTCAGACACGCAATCATAATTAAAACGAAGACACCCATTATTTCAGATTGTGTGGCTACCATTCTTGAAAATCAGAAGGAAAGTAATATGAAATAGATTAAAAAGAGAGAAAGAAAAAATTATAAACAGTGTTGGATGTAAAGGCATTTAACCGTTGCTCTTTCTTTTCTCTTTTTCGGATCCGGCACTGATCCTTGACTTTAGTGTTGACTTTGTGAGCTTAATCTTGGCTTATTTTACATTATTCTCACTCTCTTGCTTTGTTCTCTTCTTCTTTAAAACTTTTTACCCTTTTTTGTTCTTACTCTAAATGAGCCCTAGTTTTAAACTGTTAAAATTGTTTAAAGAAAGACAGATGCTTTCCTCCGTCTGTCATGGGTTCGTGGATTGGTTGTGACGTCATAGGGTTTTAGTGAAGGGGGCGAGGGGACCTATTTTGTTTCGCTTTTCGTTTTACTTTTGTCTGCCACTTATTCTTTCGTTTATCAATTTTTTGCAGATTTTAACACCAATCTTTTCACTTATTTATTATTTCTGTGCTCCTCCGCTTGATATCCTCTCTTTCTCTCCCTTTATCTCTCTCCTCTTCATCTCTCTCACCTTCTTTCTCTCTCTCTCTCTCTACTCTCTCTCTACTATCTTCTCTCACTCATCTCACTCTCTCTTTCTCTCTCTCTTCTCTCTCTCTCTCTCTCTCTTCTTCTACTCTCTCTCTCTCTCTCTTCTTGTTCTCTCTCTCTCTCTCTCTCTTCTCTCTACTTCTCACTCCTTCTCTTCTCTCTTTTCTCTCTTCTCTTCTCTATCTCTCAGCATTGAAGAAAAGAAAAGAGGACAAGAAGAACTTTAAAAATAACACGAGAACAAGGAAAACATAACAAAATTCAAAAATGGAAACAGATGTTGATATATAATTTGCCGAGACAGGAAGAGGGGGGGGGGGTATATAGATGAATAGATAGATACAGATAAAAAAAATAGATATAGATAAACAGATATAGATAAATAGACATATAGTTAGAAAAGGAAGAGAAAGAGAGAGGTAAAGACAGAAAGAGAGAGGTAACGATACAAAGCGCTGACCATTAACCGAACATAGGTAAACTAAAAAGATTGCAACAAACGAAAATCAAAAATGTAAAGATAAAAGCTACCAAATAAAGGGGAAACCTCAGAGAGAAACAAATATTACTAAAAAAGACCAAACCGAGCGAGAGCAGAGAGAATTCCTATATATATTATATATATATATATATTATATCTATATCTTATATATATGCCTAAACTATTAAATATAAATTATTATAATATATTATATAATATTTATATATATATATATATATATATATATATATATATAAAGAGAGAGAGAGAGAGAGAGGAGCGACAGAGGGGGAGAAAGGGTGCGGTATAAAGGCTGGGGGGGGGGGGGGTCGATAGTCACGGATTGCCCTATCACATAAATTTGATCATATAAAACTAATTATAACTATTTTTTCTTCGCAATTAAACTATGAAATTTAAGGGGAAATGATACACTCGGAAACAGGTTATAGAGAAGTGCTGGTCTCGGCACAAAAAAAAAGAAAATAAAAAAGAACAAAGAAAATAATGATAATCTTAATGTCTCAAATGTTTTGTAAGTCTCCGTTTGATGACCTAAGTATAGTGATCGGAAGCCACAGTCATGGCCTCCGGACGTGGTCTGATCATGTAATTTCGATCACTTGAAACTCGTTTATTTTCCCCCTCTTCTGTTTTTTCTTTCGTCCATTTTGTGTTTGCCTTTGAGAGATTTGTCTCTTTCCCATCGATTAGTATAAAAATCAAAAACGAAAAGGACGTTTGTCGTGTGAAAAATGGTAATTGAAAGAGGGTATTTTGTCCTCCTGGTGTCGACTGTCGCAATCCTTCGCCGTGACACGGGCTTCGAACCGCGCTTTCAAATAACACGTCCGAATGCATCGCTCACGGCTTAAAAACAGTCATACGAATCGAACCTCCGTAATCTCACGATAATCTACCCGCAATCTACGATAATCTACGATAATAGACTTACCCCCCAATTGAAAGACAAAGAAGAAAAGTTCGAAAAAAAAGAAAATATAGACGAAAATAGCTGAGGCGTTTCTTGAACCAAAAGATCACAAGGAAGGATTCGAACATAACCGAATTAGCGGGTCGTTCGCCAGCCGGATTTTTGGCATCAATGACGTCATATTTCATTCGTTTATGATTATTTATCTCTCGTACGACATGGCTTTTGACAAACGAATATTTTCCAGCAACAGCGTGTAAATGGACGCTATACGTAGGTGTGTGTGTGTGCGAAAATGCGCATCAGGTTTTTTTTTCTTTTTCTTTCTTTTATTGATAACAGGACCTTCCACCCCAACCCCCCAACCCCTCCCCTCCCCTCCCCCCTTAGAGAATTACCATCATCCGCTTACATTACATAACCCTTTTCCCACACCTAACCCCTCCTTGACCCCCATCCCCTCCCCTTTCCCCAACCTCCTCTTCCTTCCTTAACTCCCTCTTCCCCACCCTCCTTAAACCCCTCTTCTTCACCCCCCAATCCCTAACCCCAACCAATCCCCCCTCCTTAACCTCACCCTTCCCTACCCCTCCTCCTTTCCTTAACCCCCACCCTCACCCCATTCTCTAAACCCCACCCTTCTCATCCTCCTTAACCCCCAACCTAACCCCCCCCCCACCCTACCTTCCTTCACTCCTCTCATCTCTCTCTCTATTTCTCTCTCTCTCTTTCGATTTCACTTTCTCTCTCTCTCTTGTTCTCTTTCACTTTCTCTCTCTCTCTCTTTATCTTTTTCTTTCTCTCTCTTTCTCACTCCTCCCCCCTCTACCCCCCATCCCACAAGCCTCCCCTACCCCCTCCCCTTACCCGATACCCCACCCCCTCCCCCTACCCGATACCCCACCCCCTCCCCCTACCCGATACCCCACCCCCTCCCCCTATCCCTACCCGATACCCCACCCCCTCCCCCTATCCCTACCCGATACCCCTCCCCCTACCCCTACCCGATACCCCACACCCTCCCCCTACCCGATACCCCACCCCCTACCCCTACCCCTACCCGATACCCCACCCCCTACCCCTCTTCCTCGATACCCCACCCCCTACCCGATACCCCATCCCCTCCCCCTACCCGATATCCCTCCGTACCCCCTTACCATACCCCCCCTCCGAATTCAAA
>NW_028234438.1:11163707-11168447 GCF_977035675.1 Penaeus japonicus | reverse complement strand
AAAAAAAAAAAAGTTTTTTAGCCACGTGTTTATAGGCGATTAAAACACTCCATTCAGAGCTCAGAACCTTTTCATTATAGGCCTTAATTTACGTTGTGTTTGATTTGGGATGTTTTTGGGTTGGGGTGGGGGGGGGGGGGGGGGGGGGGGGGGGGAGGGATTTGGAGGAGGGGGGGTAAATGGGGGGGGGGGGGGGAATTGGTGGTGGGGGGATAAAAGGGGGGGGAAGGATAAAGGGAGTGAGGGAGTGTGGTGTGTTGTGTGTGGGGGAGAGAAAGAGAGAGAAAGAGAAGAGGGGGGGGAAAGAGGGGGGAAAGAGAAGGGGAAAGAAAAAAAAGGAGAGAAAGAGAGGGAGAAAGAGAGAGAGAGAAGAGAAGAAAAAGAAAAAGGGAAAGAAGGGGGAAGAAAAACAGAAAAAAAAGACAGAAAAAAAAACCCCAAAAGAAAAGGAAAGAAAAAGAAACAGAGAAAGACGGGAGAGAAGAGAAACGACAGACAAGAGGAAAATCAGAAAACACACACCACACACACACACACCAGAAGGAACCACCCCTATTCCATCTCCACTAACCACCTACTACTTGTAATTAAATGATTCCCTGGTAAGTAAACTGATCCGACTTTGTTTAATTTAAGAGCTGTATTTTTCACTTACTGAATTCCAAAAGTGTATTTTTGCAAACCCCTTTTCCCGTTATTGGGGGGGGGGGGAGGAAAGGTGGAGGGTAGGGGGGGGGGGGGGTTAGGGAGGGGGGTGGAGAGGGGAGGGGGAGGGGGGGGGGGTAGAGGGGAAAAGGGGTGGGGGGAGAGGGGGGGGGCGGAGGGGGATGGGGAGAGGAGGGGGGGGGTTTCCCTCCCCCCCTCCCTTTTCCCTTTCCCTTTCCCTTTCCCTTCCTTCCCTTCCCTTTTCCCTCCCCTTTCTCCTTTTTTCTTTCTCTTTTCTTTTATCTCCCCCTTTTCTCCTTCCTCCTTCCTTTTTTCCCCCCCCCCCCTCCTTTCCTTCTCCCCCCCACCCATCCATCCCTCCTTCCCCCTCCCCCCCCTCCCCCTCTTTCCTCCATCAATCAGAAAACATCAAAACTACTCTTCTCTCCCCCCCCCCCCAAAAAAAAAAAAAATCCATCGCTTCAACATCTCCATTATAACACTGAAATACCCCCCCCCCCTTTTTTTTTTTTTCCCCTCGTGTCCCCCCCACCCCCCCCACCCCCCACCCCCCCCCGAGGGTTTGGGGAAAGTATATTTCCGTGATTTTGTAGCTGCTTTTTAATGTTGATTTGCGAGGTGTTGAGCAAGTTTGTGGAGTTCGCTTTCTCGCTCGCCCCCCCCCTCCCTCCTCCTCCCTTCCCTTCATTTTTTTTTTTTTTATGATCTCTCTTTCTGTGTTCTGTGTGCTTTAAGTATGAATGAATTGTGTTAAGATTCCTTTAATGTTTTGAGGTATGCTCTTTTTTCTTTTTTTTTTGTCTTTTCCTTTTTTTTTTTTAATTCTTGTCCTTTTTCTGTCTCGGTCTTTCTTTTTTTTATCTGTCTCTGTGTTTTTGCTCTTTTTCTTTACCTATATATGTAGATAAAGATAGATAGATAGATAGATAGATAGACAGGAAAATAGACAGAGAGAGAGAGAGATCCCCCTCCCTCCCCCCCCCCCCCTCCCCGCCCCCCCCTCCACCCCCCTACAATTTATGACCCCCCCCCTCCCAGTGAAAGGCTAGCCCCCCAAGGAGCCCCGTGTTCCGCCCCCTCCCCCCCCCTCTGCATTTTTCCCCCTCTTTCTTTTCCTATACAGTCCTACCCCTCCCCCTCCTCCTCCCCCTCCCCCTCTTCACCTTCTCCCCCTTTTCCCCTTTCCCCTTTCCCCTCCTCCTCCCCTTTTTTTTTTTCCCCCTTCCTCCCCTTCTTCTATACTCGTCCTCCCCTTTCTTCTTGCTATTTTTCCTCTCCCCTCTCTCCTCCTCTCTCCTTTTCCCTTTTGGTTATCCTATGGTGCATCCTACGGCCTCGTGACAACGGTCTACTTTTCGTCTTTGGGGGGGAGGGGAAGGGGGGGGGGGGGAGGGGGACGGGGTGTAAGAGGGGAAAGGAGGGGGAAGTAGGTAGGGGGGTAAAAAAGGGGGGAAAGGGAGGTGGTGTAAGAAAAGGAGGAGGGGAGGGGGAGAGGATGGAAAAAAGGATGAGGGGAAAGGGGAAAGAGGAGGAAAAGAAAAAAGGGGGGGGGGGGGGAGGGGCTAAGCAAGGGGGGGAAACGTTGGGGAGGAAAAAGGGGAAGAGGGAATGAAGGGAGGGGAAAAGGAGGAAGGAGGTAAGAAAGAGAACGAGGACAGGGGAGGAGGGAAGAAAGAGAGGAGAGTGAGGGGGAAGGGGGAGGGAAGAAAGACAGGAGAGTGAGGGGGAAGGGGGAGGGAAGAAAGGAAGGGAGGGAGGGGGAAGGGAGAAAAGGGAAGGCGGAAGTCGTCTCATTTTCCAGTCTTTATCCCTCTTTCTCTCTCTCTTACTTATGATTTTTTCTTCTCTTTTCTCCCTCTCTTCTCTCTCTCTCTCTCTCTTTTTTTCATTTTCTCGGGGGATGCGCTGGGAAAAAAAAGGGGAATAAGAGGGAAAAAGCGAGAGGGAGAGAGGGGGAGAGAGAGGAGGGAGAGAGAGAAAGAGAGAGACGAGAGAGAGAGAGAAGAGGATAGAGAGGAGAGGAGAGAGAGAGAGAGAGAGGAAAGAGAAGAAAGAAAGAGAGGGGGGGGGAGAGATGAGAGACAAACAACAACAAACAAACAAAAACAAAATTGAAATGAAAAAAAAAGGAAAATAAAATTCAAACCTCCCAAAAGGGCCCCCCTTTCCTCAACACCCCCCCCTTCAAAAAAAAAAGACATCCCCCCCAAAAAGTTCGACCCCCCAAAATGGAGGACCCCCTTCTAAAAAAAATCCCCCCCTTTTTTTTTTGGAAACCCCGCAGAGCGGGAAGAACCCCCCCCCCCTCCCAAAAAAAAAAAAAAAAAAAAAAAAAAAAAAAAAAAATCCCCCCCTTTAGTTTCCCCCAAAAAGACTCCCCCCCCAAATTTCAAGACCCCCTCCCCTTTCCCCCCCAAAAACAAAAAGGAAGGGCATCACCTGCCCCTTCCCCTCCCCCCCTCGTTTCCCCCTTTGGATTCCCGGGGCTGAGGGCGGGCGGGGGGCGCGTCCCCGACTTTCCGGCGGGGTTAAAAGCGACGCCGCGTGCAACGCGGAAGCAGGGATGCGCCCCTGTTTGGGTAGCTGGGGTTTTGGGGGGCTTCATTGGGCCTACGAACCCCCATTCTCTCGCTGTCGTCGACTCTTTTTTTTCTTCTCCCCCTTCTTTCTTCTTCTCTCTCTTCTCTCTCTCTTCTCTCTCTCTTTTATCTCTCTTCTTTCTCTCTTTTTTTTTTCTCTCTCTCTTTCGTTTTTTCTCTTTTTCTCTCTTCCTTCTCTCTCTTTTCTCTCTCTCTCCTCTTTCTCTCTCTTCTCTCTTTCTCTTCTCTCCTCTCTCTCTCCCCCCTCCCCTTTCCCCCCGCTCTCCCCCCCTCTTCCCTTCCCACCCCTTTCCCCCCTTCCCCATCCTCCGACTTCCTCTTTTTCCCCCCCCCTTCCTGCTGTTCTTTGCCCCCCCCCTCTTCCTCTCCCTCTCCTTTCCCCCCAAACCCCCGTTTTTCCACCTTTTCTCCCCCCAAACCCTTTTCCCCCTCCCCCCCCCCTTTTTTTCTCCCCCCCCCCCCTCTTCCCCTTTTTCCTCCCCCCCACCTCTTTCCCCCTCCCTCCTCTTTCCTCCCAAAAATGTAAAACGAAGGCCCCCCATTTAAATTTCCGGCCGCGAGAATTAGTCCCAAATTGCCAGGTCTGTTTCATAGGAAAGCGACCTTACCCAGGGACTTTTTACGAGTTTTAGGGGTGGTTTTTTAGTCATTGTATGAAAAATATATGTGTGTGTATGTGTATATGTATGTATGTATGTATTATGATGTATATTTATATTTTATAAATAAAATATATATAAAATATAAAAATATATTAATTTGTTTGTATACCTATACATTTATTATCTCTATTATATATTTAAAATATAAATAATTTATATATTTTATAAATAAATTTTTTTTATTTATTATATATTGTTTTTTGTGTGTGTTGTGTGTGTGTGTGTGTATGGGATAAATTATGTGGTATATATATATATATATATATATATAAATATATATATTATAATAATTTTTTATTATTCATTTTGTAAAAAAAAAAAAATATATATATATTATATTATATTATTATATATATAACATATTATTAAAAGCCCTACATTATATCAATATTTATTTTCATCATATACCTCTATCTATTGTGTATCTTTTCTATCTACCCATATTAATATCTATTTCCCATTTTAATATGAATCCCCTAACTCACGTAGCATTGGGACCCCCGTTGCAGCTGTTGGCACCCCTGAGGCAGTGTTGGTACCCCCGCGGCGAACACGTGTGGAGTGTGAATGGCAATTCCCCTTCCTATTGCGGCTTTGTAAGCTTTTTTTTGCCCCCCTCTCTCCCGGGGGGCCCCGGGGGGGAACGGGAGGGAGGAAGGGGGGCTGGAAGCGGAAGAAAGGAGGGGAGGAAGAGAAAAAGGGAAAGGAGGAGGGGGGAGGGAGGGGGAAGAAGAAAGGAGGGGGGGGGTTTAGGAGGGGAAAGGGGAAGACAGAAGGAGAGAAAAGGGGAAGCGGGGAGGAAGAGAGAGAGA
>NW_028234438.1:11152754-11155254 GCF_977035675.1 Penaeus japonicus | reverse complement strand
TCATTTTTCCTTCCATCCCCCTCCACTCTACCTCCTCTCATCCCCTTCTCTCTCACTCATACTTTTCCTTCCACCCTCCATCCCACGTTAACGCATTCACGAAACACAGAACTTTCATATTCTTCTTTCCTGTATAGTCACCCCGGAGTTAAGGAGTTCCCTCAAGAAAACGAGAACGTCTTTCTTATAAGCTTAAAATACGTTTAAGGAAGAGAGGAAGGGAGAGAGCCATGAGGGTGGGGAGGAAGGGAGAAGAGGAAGGAGGAGAGGCAAGGGGGGTGGGGAGGTGGGGAAGGGGAGAGGCAAGGGGGGTGGGGAAGTGGGGAGTTGGAGAGGCTATGGGGATGGGGAGGTAGGGAGGAGAGGAAGGAGGAGAGGCTAGGGGGATGGGGAGGTGGGGAGGAAGAGAGACATGAGGGTGGGGAGGAAGGGAGGAGAGGAAGGAGGTGAGGCAAGGGGGTGGGGAGGTGGGGAGGGAGAGAGGCAAGGGGGATGGGGAGGGGGTGAGGCAAGGTGGAGAGGCAAGAGGATGGGGAGGAAGGGAAGGGAGGGAGAGAAAGAAGCAAGAGGATGGGGAGGAGGGGAGGGGAGGAAGAGAGGAAGGGAGAGAGAGGGGTAAGAAGGAAAGGGGGAGGTGGGAAATGTGGGGGCAGAAAAAGAGTGGAATGAGAAAGGGGAAGAGAAGAAAAGAAGAAGAAAGATGAAGGAACCGTGTGAGGGGGGGAGGTGGATGGAAGAAGGGGTAGGGATAGACGAGTATGGGAGAATGGTGTGGGGAGGGGGAGGGGGGCTATTGGGTGTGAGGGTTACGTAGGAGGAAGAAAAGGGTTAAGGTTGAGATGGGGAGGGGAGGAGGAGGGGTGGGAGGGTGGGGGAGTGCGCGCGAGAAAGAATGAAGTAGTGGTGGGGAGAGGGTAGGGGGGGATGAGGTGAGGGCGAGGGAGGGGGAGGGGCGAACGAATCTATTTTTTTTACAGGTTAATCAAATGTTAATCCTAATGACTCAGACAGTAATCAAGATGAAAATAATAATAACCCAAAAAAATCACACAACGATATGCAACAAAATACGAATCAATTGGAATACACTCACACGATGAATATTCAACAAACGAACAAAACACACTGATGCGGCAACAAAAGAAGTAAGAAATTAATGTATCACGCAAATCAAGTAAATAGTAGATCCGAAAAATTAAATTATAAAGAAACAAACGACCCAAACAAACAGCATCAGCGACTAGTGTTAATCAATGATAGAAAAGCAGGAAAGAGAGCGAGAGAGAGAGAGGAGAGGAGAGAGAGAGAGAGAGAGATGAGAAAGATAAGAGAGAGAGAGAGAGGAGCGAGAGAGAGAGAGAGAGAGAGAGAGACGAGAGAGAGAGAATGAGAGACAGAGAGAGAGAGAAAAAGAGAGAGAAGATAGAAGAAACCGAGAGAGAGAGAGAGAGGAGACAGAGAGTGAGGAGATGAGAGGAGGAGAGAAGAGATAGAGGCGCGAGAAAGAGAGGAAACGATGAGAGAGAGAGATGAGAAGAGAGAGAGAGGGAGAGAGAAGAGGGCGAGACTCAGATGAGAGTAGAAAGAGCGAGAAGAGCGAGAAAGAGAGAATGAGAAAGGAGAGAGAGTAGAGAAAGAGAGATAGAGAGAGAAACAGAGAGAAAGGAGAGAGAGAGAGAGAGATACAACAGCAGTTAGATAGGACAGATAGAGAGTTAAGACGAAACATCAAGGGTCAGGGAGACAACAACGGCCCAACCCCCCCCCCCCCCCCCCCCCCCCCCCCCCCCCCCCCCCGAAGGATGCGTGTGGATACAAGTAGGGTAGGAGAGGGGGAGGAAGGAGAGAGGAAAGGGGGGGAGAAAGGGAGATGGGGCGCACGGAAGCGGGCTTCAGGGAGAGAGGGGCAAGGGGGAGCGGGAAGGAGGAGGAGGGAGGAGGAGGGCACCACGCGGAGCAGACGGGGGTTTGGAGGAGAGGGGCGAGGATGGGGGAGAAGGGGGAAAGGGGGGGGAAGTTTGGGGGGTATGGAAACACGTTAACACAAAGACCCTGGTATTTAAACCACCTAATCTCGTGTTATTGGGAATGACTTAAAACACAGACGAGGTTTAAGTCTTCGTAGGAACAGCATGAGGCAGGACAGAGTGGGGGGAGGGGCGGGCGGAAGGAAGTGCGGGCGGGAGGGAGGGAGGGAAGGAAGGAGGGAGGGAGGGAGAGAGGGAGGGAGGATATGGAGGGAAGGAGGGAGGAAGGGGTATTAGGGAGGGAGGGAGGGAGGGAATAAGGGAGGGAGGGAGAGAAAGGAGGGAGGGAGGAGGGAGCGAAGGAGGGAGGGAGGGAAGGAAGGAGGGAGGGAGGGAGAGAGGGAGGGAAGGATGGAGGGAGGGAATGAGGAAGGGAAGGAGGAAGGGAGGGGTATTAGGGAGGGAGGGAGGGAGGGAATGAGGGAGTGAGGGAAGAAAGAAAGGAAGGAAGGAAGGAAAGAAAGAAGGAAGAA
>NW_028234438.1:11133181-11138181 GCF_977035675.1 Penaeus japonicus | reverse complement strand
AGTACTGATAAGGATAATGATGAAAATAATAATTATAATTTATAGATATGATAATGCTATTGATAATAATAATAATGATGATATAAACTATAAGAAGGTTAGTGATAATGATCCTAATAATGATGATATTAATGATAAAAAAACATAACTTCAATAATGATGAAAATAATGACAACGATGCTAATAATAAGGATATCAATAATGATAATGATAACGATAAAAAACAAACAAACAAGCTCTTACTATCTCCAAAGCCACAACAAACCAAAGAGCAGTTGCAACAGTCAATAACCACATCAACATCGCTCCAAAAAAAAAAAAAAGGGAATAAGGAATAAGACTTCACATCAACTTTTTCCTCACGTTTATTACATCCATAGGGACCAGGGACACTAGAAGAGCTTGACATCAAAAATATTGTTTAAGTTACTTTGAGCGCTGCTTTGTACAAGGCTTAATAGGAAGGAGAAAAAAAATGGAGGATATGTACACTGATATATATATTTATATATTTCGTTTCTTTTTCTTTTTTTTTTTTATTTATTTATATATATATAAATAAAGGGTGGGGTGTGGAGAGAGTTTTTTGGTGAGATGGGATAGGGGGAGGGAAGGAGGGAAGTGGGAGTGGAGAGAGGGGGGAGAAGAGAGGGAGGAGGGAGGGAGAGTGAGAGGGAGGAGAGAGAGAGAGAGAGAGAGAGAGACAGAGAGAGAGAGGGTGGGGAAACATACAGACAGAGAGAAGAATGAAAGCGATTAGGAAAGAGAGAGATCGGGGGAAAAAATAAAATTTCGGAAAGGGAGAAAATGAGAAAACAAAATAACATCGTGCACCTGTGGTTAGCTAAAGACACGGCTATTTCCTCGTTATATCTTTTTGGCAATTAACTTGTGATATCTCGGGGTGCTGTTTGTGTGTCTGTGTGAGTCTGTCTGTTTTTTGTTTGTTTTTTTAGTTCTCTCTTTGGGTAGTTTTTAAGCTAGCTGAGTTGGCGAGAGCATCCGAGTTGAAATTTTTGTGACAGTCACATTTCTTTTCATTTGTGTTGAATTTCTTCCAGTAAGGGAGATATGCAGAAGAGAACAAGAGAATATTTCCTAATTTCATTAACACTTATTTTTGCCTTCTCCCTTTTCCCTTTTTTATCATACTTTTTTACTCAAACACCGGTATTGGAATGGTGAGCCTTTTTCCTAAAAGAATCCGGATTCATTACCGTTCGTCTACGTTTTGTTTACATCGTGACGTCACTATCAGCTGTGATGATTCCGCCAACCGTTAGCTTTTATTTTTATGATTGTCCGCTATAGTATTTTTACAACGTTCATTATCGTCTCGACAATACACTGGTATACATATATATAGAAAAATTACAATTGTCTTTAGCAGTCAACTAAAACCTGATAAATATATGTTCTCATTTTTTCAAGAGTTTTGGATAAATTGTTCTCAAATGTTTCCACTTTTCACTTTTTTTTTACCATAGGAAATTCAAGGATTCTAAATAGTATTATGATAAGATTGATGTTATTATTTCTTTTATTCTTATTCGAATTTTCAACTTTCTTTCATAAAATTGTTATTATGATTCTTTTTAACAGCAATGGTTTCTCTTTGAATTTCATTTTTGAGACCGCTAAATTTGATAAAAATTTCTTTTAATTTCACTTTTCACTCCTCTACGTTCTTTTCTCTACGTTTTCCATCTTTTTTCTCTTGCAGTTTTAAGTACTGAGTTTTTTTAGTTTTTATTTTTCGTGTTTTTTATATAAAAGTGTAATAATGTTCAATAAATAAACACCAGAAAAGGGGGGGGAGTCTGCAAACACTGGACGTGTATCTTTTTAAAACTTATATATATATACTTTTTTTTTACATTTTTTGTATTTTTTTTTATTGTTGCACTCTCGACACATTATTTATTACACATGTCCTACTACGTAAAACATATACTTATAAATATTTACACGTGAGTCAATGAGTCACTTAGAGGATGAACAAATGAATGAGTCTGTAATTCACCAATATATTTTGTTCATCCTATTTCATCTTATTTCCTGTTTACCTCCTCCTTCTCTTTCTTTCTCTCTTTCCTTTTATTCGTGTTCTTAATCACCTCACATTTCTCTCGGGTTGAAGATCCACAGGAAGGAAAATGGGTTGGGGGGAGAGGGAGAGGGAGGGGGGGTGTTGTTGGGGGAGGTTGGGAAGTGTGGGGGGGAGTGTTATCAACCCCTTCCTCCTCCTTTCTCCTCCTTCTTCCTCCTCCTCCTCCTCTCCCTCCCCTCCTCCTCCCTTCCGAGGAGTTTGTAACGAGGGGAAGAAAGGAAGAGATTTAATTCTCCCTATTTTTTCTCTTTCCTTTCTCGAAGGCTTCTCCAGCACTATACATATATTTTTAAAAAATCACTCTGACGTCATTCACTCGTTGGCACCATACCGTTATAGTGAATGAGGTTTTTGTCTCTCCTTTTTACCTATCTTCTTGTTTCGTTTGTTTTTCTGGCTTTTCAGCTGGTACGAGGCGAGGAGAGGGGGTGGGGGACAGGGGGGAGGAGGAGGAGAAAGAGGAAGAGAAGGTCTCGGAGGGGAAGGGGGTAGGGGTAGGGGGATGGGGGGTAAGGAGAGAGGGGATGTAGGTTCCTATGAGGGTATCCTCACTCCCATACCCCTCCCCTTTCCCCTCACCCCTCCTCCCCCTCTCCCCCACCTTCGTCTCCTTCCACCCCCTTCCCCCTTCCTTCCCTTCTTTCGCCCAAACCCTAGTAGCAAGATATTGCACGAAATCTTTGGGGACATCGCCTAGGCCTATCGGTATTATTGTCTTCGGGTGGCCTGGCTGTCACGCCTTGGGCCACTTCAGCGAGGGCCATGGGTAATGAGGGCCGCTCCCGAGGGCCGTTTCAGGGGGCCACTCCAGAGGGACGTTTGGAAGAGAGGGCTACTTCAGAAAGGGTCATTTAGCAGGGTAGGCCGTTTCAGAGGGCTACCTCACAGAGGGCCGTTTCGTAGGGCCCCTTCAGAGAGGGTTGCTTCAGAGGGCCCTTTCGGGAAGGGCTACTCCACAGAAGGCCTATTCTGAGCGTCTTGAATAGAAGGGCCACAACGGCTGGCTATCCCCTGCAGCGGCCGCGGGAGGAGAGGCGCCGGCGGAGGCTCAAGGAAGAAGCGCAGGGCGTCCACCCTTCCCTTGGCTTTCGCTCTACGTCCCTCCGCCTTCGCCTTCTACGTCGCCTCTACTGTCCCGCTTCCTCTCCCTCGGAGGCCTGCGTCCCTGACCCGCCCTGACGTCGCCGTGCCCTCAGGGCTTCACGCGGGCCGGCGGGAGGACCTCGGTGCCCTTAGGCTGCCGCGCGAGGTCAGAGGTCGCGCGGTGGGCGGCCCGCGCGGGCGGCTTAGGTGAGGAGGTGCTGCTGGTCGGGGGCGTACCAGGAGTACATGTAGGGCGCGGACACGGGCGGCTTCATGTCCCAGTGGTGGGCGGCGAGGCCCGGCGAGGACGCCGAGGGCGGCAGGCTCATGTGGTCGGCGGACGACACGGGCGTGGGTAAGGACGTGGGCGGCATGTAGCCCCCGTGGGCGGCGTGGGACATATGGTGCTGCGGCGGGCAGGGCGTGCCGGGGGGGCCCAGGTGGGGCGAGCCGTGCGACTCCGGCGGCTGGCTGGTGGGCGTGGGCGGGTGCTGCGGCGGCCCGTGGGCGTGCGGCGGCATCTGGATGGAGTGCGAGGGCGGCGCGTGGGTGTGGGGCGAGGCGGCGTGCGGCGGGTGATGCTGGTGCGGCGGCGGCTGCTGGTGCGAGTGCGGCGGCGGGCAGGGCGTGAGCTGCGGCGGCGGCGGGTGCTGCGCGTGGTGCGGATGGCCCATGGGCATCCCCGTCTGCGCGGTGTGGGCGTGCGAGATGGGCACAAGCGCCGTCAGCGGCGGCGGCTGCGAGTGGGGCGGCTGGCCGGGCTGCTGCTGCGGGAGCGTCTGCGCCGGCGACTGCGTCTGCGGGGGCGGGCTCAGGGGCGTGGCCGTCGTGTAGGTCTGCAGGGGAGACGTCGCCGACAGGGGGGACGAGCTGAGGGGGGAGCCGGGCCCCACGGGCGCCCCCTGGGGCACGCCCGGGCCGCCCGTCTGCGCCGCCTTCATCATCTTCTTGTACTTGGAGCGGCGGTTCTGGAACCAGATCTTCACCTGCGGGGAGAGAAGGCAAAGGTTAGCTCGTTGTTGTTTTTTTTTTTTTTTTTTTTTTTTTTTTAATCCTAGATGGTCATAAGTTAGATCAGATCTGAACTTGAGGGGAGGAGAAGGCAAAGTGCTCTTTCGAATGGCTCTTTTAGGGGTGAGGGGAGACTACTTCAACCTGAAATCATTAGTGCAATTGTCTACCTGTGATGCTTTTGACTGAAAGCTATTTTGCGAATCTTCGACCGTGGATTAGTTAATAACAACGGTAACTAACAGTCATCTCTTAGAACACAACTCTCTTCGTGGCTTTTAGTAAATAAAACAGAAGTGATATCACGTCTCAAGCTGCAAGTAAATCCTTCATACAACAACTCAAAAGCAACTTAAGCCTTGCAACTCTTAGCCTCTTGACAGGTCGTTGACAGGTCATAAACTACCTTCCGCTTAATTGTCGACCCGGGACTAAACAGCCAACGCGAAATGAATTGACTCCTGACACTGCAATGAAGCAATAACTAATGATAGCTTTGTTGTTTCGGGCGAATGCTTGCAGTGACAAGTGACCCTTTGGCGTGTGGTTTTTGGATTGGTGATTGTGATGGAAAAGGGATTTCGTTTCCGAGTGGCGATTCGGCGAGAGGGACAGTGGAGCTCCGTGGAAGTTAGTTATGATTTAGAGTGAGGTAGATAGGAAAAAGTTACTCTTGTGGTGTAGAAGGATTGGAGTTTGCAGGATGATTTTTTTTTTTTTTTTTTGGGGGGGGATTGATTGCCTGTTTTACAGATTTTTGTAGTTGACTTTTTTTTTTCCTTGTATTTCTCTCTCT
>NW_028234438.1:11108181-11118181 GCF_977035675.1 Penaeus japonicus | reverse complement strand
GAGGGAGGGAGGTGGGGGTAGGAGAGGAGAGGAAGAGGAGAAGGAGAGAGGGAAAGGAAGGGGGGATGGTGAATGGGTAGAGAAGAGAGGAAGAGGAGGAGAAGGAGAAGGAAAGGTGAGGAGAGAAAAAGAGACAGTGGAGGAGTAGATCATAGTAATTACCATCATTAGTCATACGAATTCTGTGATTATCATAATAATTTGCACAATCGGTAGCATTGTTATCATTATCACGATTATTGTCAATATTTTGATCGTGGCCATTATAATTGTCATCATTATTAGTGGTAATGATAATAGCGTTATTATCATTATAGTTGTGGTTATGATCATGATCATCATTATTACCTTCGTTATTACTATTATCATTATCATTACCATCATTAATTCAATTGATATTTATATTATCATCATTATTATTATCCTTATCATTATGATAATGGTTATTGTCATGACTATCATCATCATTATCATCACAATTATCATTATTATCACCATCATCATTACAATCATCATCATCTTTGTCATCACAACGAACACCATTTTCATCATCACCATCAACCTCAATTAAATCAATCAAAAAATAGTTAAAAGATGAAAAAAATGATAAAAAGAAATACAAGAAAATAAATAAACAGACAAATAAAAGAAGAAAAAAAGCAAAAGTCACCGCTACGTTTACGTCATCACTCCAAACAGCAAGACACCTGCTCGCTTGACACGTGTTGGCATCTGTTGTCGATTGTGGCAATAACCCTCTCTGTTTGTGTCTGTTTGTGTCTGTTTGTGTCTGTGTCTCTTCGTGTCTATTTGTTGTTGTTTGTGTCTCTTGATGTGCGGTTCTCTCTCTTTTTTTATCTCTGTCTCTCTCTCTCTGTCTCTCTCGCTCTCTCTCTCTCTCTCTCTCTCTCTCTCTCTCTCTCTCTCTCTCTCTCTCTCTCTCTCTCTCTCTCTCTCTCTCTCTCTCTCTCTCTCTCTCTCTCTCTAACGCGCAGACAAAGAGACTGTGACACAAACACGCACAAGGACACACAACAAGGATTTAGAAGGACAGTCGGACCCCTCCCCCCCAGCCCACCTTCCCCTCCCCTACTTACTCTACATCCTTCTTCGCCAACACATACACGCGCACACACGCACATGATCACAGTAGATGCGTACATACAGAAAAAAAATGATCATACGTACATGAATGAATGATGGCACACACACAAAAACAGATATATGGAAACGGAGGAGAAGGCGGTTATGTATACTTGTAAATAAAGGAACTAACTAGCAAATGTACACGCGCCTCACACATACACAAATACACGAACGCAAACATACATAAACATACAAACAAATGCACGCAAACACATACACACACATACAGACACACACACTTACACACGCGCGCGGGTTGTGCGTGTGTGTGTCCGCTCCCCCCCCCCATCCCCCTCCCCAACTCCCCATCCCTCTCTCCCTCCTCTTCTCTCTCCCACTCCTTCCTCCTCCCCCTCTATCTCCCTCCCCCTCCCCCTCCCCCTCCTACTCCCTCCTTTCTCCCTCCTTCCTCCCTCTCCACCTCCCCTCACTCCCTAACCCTCCCACTCCCTCACCCTCCCACCCCCTCACCCACTCCCTAACCCTCCCACCCCCTCCCACTCCCTCCCTCCCTCCATCCCCCCGTCTCCCCTCTCCCTCTCCCTCCTTCAGGACACCCCAACTAGCCAAGGATCCCTCCTTTGGAATCCCAGACTCCGAGGTCCTTCTGAGGTTTTGGAGAAATACTTCTCGAAGGAAACACCTTTTGTTACAAAGGAGAGGGGGACAACGGGGAGGCGTGTGGAAGGAGTGAGCTTTTGCGTGGAAGTGCGTGCTTGCGTGCTTGCGTGGAAGTGTGTCTGTGTGGTTGTTTGTCTTTTTGGGTCTGTGTTTATATATGTGTATGAAAGAGGAGGCATAAGGAAGATAGATAAATGTTGATGGATAGATGGTAGGTACAGATGAGGAGATGGATAGATGATAGATAAATGAATCGGATTTAAGTGGATAGACAGATGGAGGAGAGAGAGAGGAGAGAAAAAATGAGAGAAGGGTCGAGAAATTAGTAAAAAATATATGTATATAGATACATCTATCTATCCATCTATATTTATCTATCTATCTATCTATATATATATATATATATATATATATAGAGAGAGAGAGAGAGAGAGAGAGAGAGAAAGAGAGAGAGAGAGAGAGAAAGAGAGAGAGAGAAATTAAATATTTACATCAAGCAAATATATTAGAGACTAAACAATAAAAAAAAAAAATCTTAAAAAGTAATACAAAAAAATAATAATAATAAAGCAAAGAAAAAACAAATTTCAAGAAAATATGTAAAATAAATAAATAAAATCACATATATCTATATATAAAATCACCAAAAATATATATATCAGAAAAGTGTCAATACTTAGACATGAATGAAAGATTTTAAAAACAATCAATCACACGTAGATTCAAGATAATTAATTAAGATAGTAACGGTAAATTTCAAGGTAAATTAGGGACTACATAATTATAATCGTCATGATGGTAATTAACGCTCTTAGTGATAAAATCAAATCGTGACGCACCTGATTAAAATAATAATGATGATAATGAGTTTTAAAGAAATTATGAAAAAAAGAAAAAAACAAGGATTTTTTTTTTCAAAATTGGAAGATATTGACAAAGAAGTGTTGTTTTTTCTAGCTATTGATTTATTTTTATATATATATATTTTTTTTTCATTAAGAGAGAGAGAGAAAGACAAAGACAGGGAAAGAGCGAGAGCGAGAGAGAGAGAGAGAGAGAGAGAGAGAGAGAGAGAGAGAGAGAGAGAGAGAGAGAGAGGGGGGGGGGGGGGGGGGGGGTGGGGCGGGAATCTAAAAATATTGGGCCTTCAGATAAGCCTCCCCCTCCCCTTTCTCCCCCTCCCCCACCTTCACCCTTTTACCCCGCCCGCTCGCATAGACCACATTACCGTCGTTATTCATTATCGAATATTGTTCTCTCTCTCTCTCTCTCTCTCTCTCTCTCTCTCTCTCTCTCTCTCTCTCTCTCTCTCTCTCTCTCTCTCTTCTCTCTCTCTCTCTTTCTTTCTCTCTCTTTTCTTCTTTCTCTTTCTCTCTCTCTCTCTTCTCTCTCTATCTTCTCTCTCCTCTCATTCTCTTTCCTCTCTCTCTCTCTCTTTCTTTCTCTCTCTCTCTCTCTGTCTTTTCTCTCTCTTTCTGTCCTTTCTTCTCTCTCTCTCTCTCTCTCTTCTCCCTCTCTCTCTCTCTCTCTCTCTCTCTCTACCTCTCTCTCTCTCTCTCTCTCTCTCTCTCTCTCTCTCTCTCTCTCTCTCTCTCTCTCTCTCTCTCTCTCTCTCTCTCTCTCTCTCTCTTTCTCTCTCTCTCTCATGTCGCAAGGTAAGTAGAATATTCCGGATCATTAATTTGCATATTGTGAAAATGAATATATTGTCCCAACAGTATGCAACTATATGACGTCACTGATTTGGTATTTATGTGTATATGACGTCATCGGCGCTTTTGGTGTGTCATAAGAGAAAAACTAATATTTTTAAAAGATGAAAGAGTAAGATAACAGCCATGTGTGTGTGTGTCTGTGTGTGTGTGTGTGTGTGTGTGTGTGTGTGTATATATGTGTTATATATGTATTATATATATGTATTATATATATATATATATATAATATATATATATCTATATATATATATATGAATATATCTATATATATATATATGAATATATATATATATATATGAATATATATATATATGTGTGTGTGTGTGTGTGTGTGTGTAGGTATATGTATGTAAACATATATTGAATAAAAGAGCGAAAAGGAAAGATAAAAAAAATGAGAGAAAAAATAGAGGAAAAAGGGCATCTCGCAAAATCTCGCAAAATCACGGCGACCAAAAAAAATGCTGAATCATCGCCCATTCAAGTTACCTGTCATTCATGCAGTTTCTCTCTTTATATCTTTCTTTTTTTCTCTTCACTTAGTTATCTTTCTATATCTTTTTTATGAATAGTTAAGGCAGTATCTAATCTCATAATCAGATTTATGGGAATTATATAAATTTTATTCGAAAAGTAGGTATTGAATTAAACAAAAAAAAATCAAAATATGCTGAGTAGTTATGATCAGACAGACACAATTCCTTATCAATCTTATATATATTTAATAATAGCATTTTTTATCATTTTTATATCTTAAATTTTGAAAATAAAAATGTTCTTGCTTTTTATGAATAACGAGGGAATTATCACTTTATGGCACTCATGTGGCGAATAAAGAAATAAAACAAAATATAATAATTTTCACAAAATTTAAAAAAAAAAAATGTAGTTTATAAAAAAAAAAATCCACAAATAAAAGCCACAGGATTTATCTCGATAGAATAACAATTAAAACAAAAATAAAGTAAGAAATAAGAATCTTTCTTTCTCTCTCTCTCTATCTCTCTGTCTTTCTCTGTTTCCCCGCCCACCTCTCTCTATATATCTATCCATCTATCTATCTATCTAACTATCTCTCTCTCGCACGCTCTCTCTCTCTCTCTCACTCGACCGAACTAACTAATGAGTTTCCAAATGGCCATAAACCACCGGGAAATAATCATTATCAAATCGCTTCTAATTGTTACCTTTCTCACACGAATAGAGATAAGATAGTTTGCCCTTAAATGGTCTATGCCCACATTTTCTATGATGGGGCAGGGTAGGGAGGTGGGGAGGGGGAGAGGGAGGTGGGGAGGGATGGGTTGGTAAGGGAAGGATGGGAGGAGATGGGGAGGGGAGGGGATGGGGGGAGGGGACCGGGAGGGAAAGGACAGGTAAGGAGGTAGGAGGAGGGAGGAGGAGGTAGAGGAAGGGAGGAGGGTCAGGTAAGTGGGAGGAGGAGATGGGGAGAGAGGGAATGATTGAGAGGGAGAGGAAGGAAGGGAATAAGGTATAAGGGAGACAGAGGTATAGGACGATAAGAGGAAGAAAGAGAAGTATGAGGATGGGAGGGGGGGGAGGGGCAGAAGGGGAGGTAGGCCTTCATTTCTTAAATTTAAATATTGTTGTTATTTTATTTTTTATTTACTATTATTCATATTTATTTAATTATTTATCTTTTTCTTTTTTTTTTTTTGCTATTGTTATCACTGTCATTCTTTTATGATTTTATAATTCAAAGTTATTATCAAATATATTGTTGATATCTTTATTGCATGGTTTACTCATATATATTTTTGACTTTGGTAAATAGGAATAATTTCACATTAATTATTTCGGACAAGAATTAACGATTTTTTTTATCTGAATTACGATTTCTATATAGATATTAATTTACATTTTCGTTTCATTTTTCTAATCCTTATTCAAATATCTTATTAATTTCATTTCTGAGCTTCTACATTCATGAAGACTTTCATTTCTTAGTATGTTCATAATAACAATAATTATTAGAAAGAAATAACTATCAAAACAAAAATAATATTAACCTCGTCCGAAACCGATTCCACGACTTGTCTTGCCTCTAAAAAGGAAACATCACGAGGGCTAATAATGTGTTCGGACGTGAACGTACAGGAGGAGGGACCGAACTGCCTCCCACTAATTAATTGATGGCCTTCTTAGGTCGATTCACGTGTGCTTGTTTGCGTTCGGGCTCGGAAATTTTTCGCCTTCGAGAAATTTCATCCGAACACTCCTATTTTTCGCGGGCTTTTTTTCCCTTGTTTGTATTCGTTTCTGAGTTGATTTGCTTGTTTTTTTTTCTAATGTTGATTTTCTGTTTAATGTCTGTTGCTTGTATTAATATTTTTTTCTGCATATTGGGCTTGGATAATGAGTCACGCAGACGGTGTGAATCTAAAATCCGAAAGGATAAATGTCCGCGAGAAAATTATAATCTGGCAACAAGCGCGAGGATTGAGATAACATCAGGGACAAATAGAACCTTTCACAGATATCTTCTCCCAAACTTTAATATTCATATATTTACAAGACCCCTGTCAATTTTCGCCTTTATATCTCAGGCTTTTATTAAAGATACCAACTCACAATGTCGATGATGTAAGCATAGACAACAAAATTAGAAAGAGAGAAAGAAAGAAAGAAAAAAAAAACACGAAAAACAATAAACGTAGACAAAAAAAAAGAGCATCTAGATCCTCTTCTTTTGCACGGTCGGTTTGAATACAAAACCGCATAAAGTATTATAGATTCAGATTCTCTCTGCAGTCGTGAATACTTCAAGCCAGATCACGCCGCAGATACCGGCGGTTAAGGACGATCGGAGGCGAAGATATATGGAAGAATCGTGCTTATATAAAATAGAAATGGCGGACATTTCGCGTCTGAAATATCTTGGGAATGTGTATTCAGAATGGGATAGTTTATTGGAGTTTTTTTTTCTTTCTTGTTCTCCTTGCATGTATATTTGATTATCGTTTTTTTTATTTGGTTAATATTCTTTATTATCTCTTTGGGGGTTGAGGAGGTGGAGGGATTTTAATTTGTATTTAAGCTTTTTATTTTTAATTCTCTCTCGCTCTATCTATCTATCTACCTATCTGTTTGTCTATCTGTCTATCTATCTATCCATCGCTATCTATCTCTACCTATCTATTTCTCTTTCTATTCATATATCTATCTATCTATCTCATTTCCCCCTTCTCTATCTATTCCTTTCTTCCTCTCCTTCTTTTTCTTCTACTTCTTCTTTCAATCTGATCATCCTATCTCATACATCAATCTTTAATCACAATAATTTATTTTTCTTTTCAGTAAAAAAAAAAACACACACAACAGAGATTAGAATATCAAGATAATAAAGAATATATACACATTAACAGAAGCAGAAAGAAATAAAATGATAAAAACACAATTTGAAATAATGGCTTTAATTACACAACATACACCTGTCCTCCCTCCCTCCCTCCTCTTCCTCCTCCTCCTACCCCCTCCCCCATCCTCCTCCTACCCCCTCCCCACTCCTCCTACCCCCTCTCCTCCTCCCCTCCTCCCCAACTTCCCCTCCTCCTCAACTTCCTTCCCTCCTTCCCCTCCTCCCCCCTCCCTCTCCTCCCCTCCTCCCCCCTCCCTCCCCCACCCCCCACCCCCAAATCACCTTTTACGAGCGTTGTTAAGTAAGATGTTAAATCTATCTATTATCTAAAACATTTTGTGGAAAAATTCGTCGCGTTTTGAATTGTCGTCTTTTGTTTTGATATCATTATCCGTTGACATCAATTGTCTTTGGAATATTCAAATTAACAAATGATGCAGAGAGATAGAGATAGATGAGTAGATGAATTTTAAAAAATTGATCGTTTTAGAAATACGGATGATAGTGGTAATAATGATGATGATGATGGTAATGATGATCATGGGAATGAAAATGGTTATGGGAATGATAACAATTTTGGTGATGATGATAATGATGAATAAAGATATAAAAAAGGAATTGAGAGGACATGGCAGATAAGAATAGGAGTAAGGATACGAAGAATAGTATTTGCTTTTTCATCTCTCTCTCTATCTATCTATCTATCTCTGTCTCTTACCCTCTCTTCTCTCTCTCTCTCTCTTTCTCTCTCTCTCTCTCTCTCTCTCTCTCTCTCTCTCTCCCTCCCTCTCTCTCTCTCTCTCTCTCCCTCTCTCTCTCTCTCTTACTCTCTCTCTCACTCACTTTCTTTCTTCATCTCTCTATCTGTCCTATCAATCTCCTCCTTACATATCTTCTCATCCGTATCACACACACACGCACACACGTACACCTCACACACCCCACACTCCTCCCTAATCTTAACCCCCATCCCCCACTCCCAACCCCCCTCCCACCACCCCAAACCCCAACCCCCTCTCCCCCTTACCACCCAACCTCGCCAAAAACGTACATGTCCACGCGCGCCACCCAGACATGTATGTACACACACACACACACACACACACGCATATACACACACGCGCGCGCCACTCCTCTTGTACAACCCTGATGTAATGTGTCGGGGAACAGCTGTCTTTGTCGGAAGAGTGGATGTTCGCCAAGCCATATTTCATGCTTATGTTCTTGACAAGACAATAACAGGACAGAGGGAAGGTTAGAATATTTTCTTTTCTTTTTTGCTTTTCTTTGTTTTGTTGTTGTTGTTGTTTCTAATTGGGAGAGGCTCTTGATAAGACAATAACAGGATATAGGGAAGGTTAGAATATTTTCTTTTCTTTTTTGTTTTTCCTTGTTTTGTTTTTATTTGTGTTTGATGACAATAACAGGGCAGAGGGAAGGTTAAAATATTTTATTTTTTGGCTTTGTTTTTCTTTGCTTTTTTGTGTTTGTTTCTGGTGGGGAGGGAGGACTTGTTAAGACAATAACAGGACAGAGGGAACGTTAAAATTATGTTAACTGGTCGATCAAGAAAAAGACCTTTACTTTGATAATGATAATCTTTATAATATATATATCTCTCTTAATTAGAATCTGAATATAAATTCATAAACACACAGACACACACTACCCCCCCCCTCCCCATCCCACCCTCATACCCCATCTATTTCCCTTTCCCACTCCCCACTACCCTCCTGCGCCCCCCCCCCCCCACACACACACACTTCTCCCTCCATAAGATATTAGATAATCTAGTGTATACGAAGACACTATCTTGCCCTGTTATCTCTCCTTATCTCACACCTGTCCCACACGACCCCCCTACCCCCCCCCCCCTTTGGAACAACCCCGACTAGCCACAGGGAGTGTTGCCCTCGCGTGTTTTTTTTTTTTTTTTTTTTTTTTTTTTTTTTTTTTTTTTTTTTTTTTTTTTGAAAAGGGAGGCTGGAGTTATCTATCTGAAAGAATTATCTTTCTGGTTATTATTATTTTACTATTGTCTTCCCTTTATCTCTCTCTCTCTCTCTCGTTGATTATAATACTATGAATTCCTTTATGTATACATGCACACAAGTACACATACACGCACATTCTTGTTCTCAATAGCATACATGAATAGATATATAATATAAATCAGCCATGATAATAATATACAAAAACTACTGCCATCTAGTTTGAGCAACAAAGTGATTTCGAAACCAGTTTGAGTCATGCATACAATCGTATATATTATCTCATCAAGTTCAAACTGATTTCGGGTAAATTATGTTTTTTCGTCAGTCACCCCTCAGACTCAATTCCCGTTTTCTGTGAAAATTATTGTAAAACACGTGGGTTTTCTTGATCATAATCGTGCAAAGGGAGAAAAAATGGCAAAATCTGAATAACAGGAGAGACGAAGAGAAATAAATAACGAAAAATATGATATTTAACATTTCCAAAATGCTACATTTTCATCGTCTTAAAAGTCTTTCAAAAAATACTTCAATAATGTTTACCCACCCCGGACCTCTTTTACAACCCCCTTTCTCGGTGTTTACAACATCCTGGTCGTTATTTAAAGCTTCCTGGGACGTTTACAACTTCCTGAAAGAACCTTCGTGAAGGTGGGAAAGTGGCGCAAATCCTGTGGTTCTGTCCTGGGTTCATTCGGTTCTTTTGGCGGGGTTTAGTAACTGGTGCCTGGGGCGCCATCTTGGCTTCAAAATTTACGTTTTCTTTTTTTTTCTTTTTTTTTTTCCTGACAAAGAAATTAATATATTCGATACTTAAATATTAATGATTTTATCTGGATCTTTATCGGCTTTATTAAATATTTGGATATTTTTGCTCTTGTTAGGCTTATCATAAGGTACGTAAGTAGGCATGTTAATTTGAATGAAGAGGAGGAGGGGGAAGATGACACAGAAGATGATTGAAGGCGAGAAGAAGGAGAAGACGAAGAGGGAGAAGGAATAGGAGTGGGAAGAATAGTACCAAATGGGAAATGAATAAATGGGGAGAATTACCGAATATTGAAATGAAACAGAAAAAAATGAAATAAATAAATTCGGAGAAGGGAGAAGGATAGAAAAAAAAAAACACGTAAGACAATATCTAA
>NW_028234438.1:11090681-11095681 GCF_977035675.1 Penaeus japonicus | reverse complement strand
ACATCGGCGGGAATCAGCGAATCTGAATGTAAATATCTTTTGTGATGGATTTATGTTCTTATCATTACTGTTCTATTGTTGTTGTTGTTTTGATATTTTTATATTATGGATTTATATATATATATATATATTGTTGTGTTTGTGGTTTGATTTTGGTGTTTGTGATATTATCTGATTACATATTACGTATTTAGGGAGAGAGATAGGAGGGGAAAGAGGAGAGAGAGAGAGTGAGTGAAAGAGAGAGAGAGAGAGAGATAGAGAGAGAGAGACAGACAGACAGACAGACAAATAGAGCAATAGAGAGAAAGAAAGAAAGATAAAAAAAAAGAGAAAGAGAGAGAGAGAAATTCCCCAACAGCAAATGAATAGCGACTCAATTTGCAAATCATCATAATCATCATCATTACCGAAGATTAGCTGATTGGTCTCAACGGCCGATCAACAATAGTGGTATAAGCGACCGGACAGTGATTTGGGCTGGGAATGAATGATTGACTCTTCTTCCTTTGAATAATGTCTTTGTCTTGTGTTTGCGTTTGTGTGTGTGTTTGTTTGCGGGCGTGGTTGGTGTTCTTGTTTGTTGGTTTGTTTGTTTTTATGCTTTTTGTGCGTGTGTTATCGTTCCGTTTTTGTCTGTTTGTTTCTCTCTTTCTCTCTCTCTCTCTCTCTCTCTCTCTCTCTCTCTCTCTATATATATATATATATATATATATATATATATCCCTCCCTCCCTTCCATCCATCCTTCCCTTCCTCCCTCCCTCCTTCCCTTCCCCCTTCCCCTTCTCCTTCCCTTTTCTTCTCTCCCCCACTCCCTTCCCCCCTTCCCTTCCTCCCTTCTCTTCCCTACCTCCCTCCCTCCCTTTCTTCTCTTCCCTCCTTCCCTCCCTCCCTTCCTCCCTCCCTTCTCTTCCCTCCTTCCCTCCCTTCTCTTCCCTCCTTCCCTCCCTCCCTTCCTCCCTCCCTTCCCTTCCTCAGCCTCTCTCATCGCTGAGTTGCCAACTAATCAATTATCTCGATTGACACCTTAATTATTCCTCAAAAAAAAACAAGTACAGAGAGAAGCAAAAGAAGGGAAATGAAAGAGGGGAATAAAATGGAGGGGGAGGGGTAGAGCAAGAGGGGAAGGGGGGAGGGAGAGAAGGGGAGAGGGAGGAGTGAAATTAATTACACTGAGACTGTGGAATATATGTGAGTAAAATGCATAGATCAATAGATAGACAGACAGATAGATAATTAAGTTGGTATGTAGATAGACAGATAGATAGATAACTAGATAGGTAGATAGATTGATTGATTGATTGAGACAGAGAGAGAGAGAGAGAGAGAGATGCATACATAGATGGATAATTAGGTAGATAAACAGATAGATAGGTAGATACACATACACAAAAGAAGGATATGTAAAAAGACAGTTCAATGAATAAGTAAATAGATGGTTAAGAGAGGAAGAGACAAAAAGGGCCCGACAGACGATAAGCAGATATGAATTTGACCATAAAAGATATATAGATATAACAAAAAAATGACCTACATTTGGACTAAGTACAAAAATCGGTAGCGAAAGTGACATGATCCAATGAAACTGTGCTGGATGAGAAAGGCAACTGCTCAGTGTCCATGTGTGAATTACTCATCCGACACATTGAGAGAGTTTAGTGTCGAGATCCAGTAGAGATGCCAATTTTAGCAGTAGCGTAGCATGCGTTCCTCTTTCTCCCTGTCTTGTTTTCTTTTTGCCCGCATTCCTTGCAATGTTGTTGTTGCATATCCCGCCGTGCATATGCACGAGGAGACTTGCCGGATATGATAAATTTCTCTTTTAAAGTGGAAATACGTAAGTCTTTGTCGTGCCGGCCATTTTGCTATGTAGAAGTACCAACTGTTGAGTGCTGAACGTTATCCACGGCTACCAACTGTTGCTGAAACACGTTACCTACATACAAACAAACACACACACGCACGTACACACGCAGACAAAGAATATTAAAAAACAACAACAGACGTTCTCAAGACAAAAACACACACACAAGGCTGAACAAACCCACACAAACCCCAAACAAACACATACACAATACAGACACAACAAAGCGACAAACACAAAGACAAACACACACGTGCATAGACGAAAAAAGAAAAAAAAACTCGTACACATATCACAGCTACTGAACGTGGGTTAGTTCCCTTTTGAACCGCAGCTGCATGTTAATAAAGAGAATGTTTTTATTGTTATTTTCATTTTTTTTTTTTTTTTTTTTACTTTGGTATCATTTTTGTTTTTTACTTTGGTATAATTTTTTTCTGTGTTTGTCTTCATGGTGAGAGGGAAGGAGTGATGAGAGAGCGAGCGAGAGAGAGAGAGAGAGAGAGAGAGAGAGAGAGAGAGAGAGAGAGAGAAAGAGAGAGAGAGAGATTAAAGCAAAGACAAACACAAACAAACAATTTACAAAGAAATGAAAGATAATCAAAGTCAAACAAAAAAAAACTATAAACACGAAAAATGAGAGAGAGAAAAAAAAAAAACAGTATGAGAGAAAAATCGGAAAATAGGAGAGACAGAGAGAAAGAGACACATTTAAAAAAAAAGGTGAGAGAGAGAGATAGACGAAAGTGAAAGACAGACAGACAGACAAACACCAAGAGACATAAGCACACACACACACACACACACACACACACACACACACACACACCCATCCCATTCCTCCCCCCCTCCTTCCCTCCCTCCCTTCCTCCCTCCCCTACTCCCTCCCTTAGCTGATGGTGCCGACACTATCACCACACCACTACACTTGACCTAAAAGTAGTGTTCAAAATATACTTTCTCGCTTTACATCCTTTTGTTATAACTATTTGTGTATATGTCTGTATATGTATATATATATATATATATATATATATATATATATATATATATATATATAGAGAGAGAGAGAGAGAGAGATAGATAGATAGATAGATAGATATAGATAGATAGATATATATTTATATATCTATATACATATATATGAATATACACACACACGCACGCACACACACACACACACACACACACACACACACACACACACACACACACACACACATATATATATATATATATATATATATATATATATATATATATATATATATATATATGTATGTATTTATACATATATATATGTGTGTGTGTGTGTGTGCGTGTGTATTCTATTTTCATTTTATCCGTATTTATTCAATTTCTTTTTATTTCTCTGTTGAGTATATATTTATATCACGATTATCAATACACTCACTCGTTATTAGCCCCCCTCCCCCCTCCCCTCCTTTTCGTCAATAGGCAGTGAGCGATACTATTATCAGTGTTATTACCATGATCGCTTATTGCCATCATTATCATTTTTATCATTATCACCATCATCATCACCATCACAATGTGACAAAAAAAATCTTACCGTCTTCCCCAAGCCCCCCCCCCTCTCCTCCCTCTCCTCCCCATTCTTCCTTTCCTCCCCCCCTTTCTCCTCCTCTTCTTCCCCACCTCCTTCTTCTCCTCCTCTTCCCCCCTTCTTGTTCTCTTCTTCCCCCCTTCTCCTCCTCCCATCATCTTCCCCAGCCTTTCTCTCTCTCCCACTCTTCTTCTTCCCCTTCCTCCATCCCCTTTCTTACTCGTCCCCTTCTTCCCCTCTTATCTACACCTCCCCTCCCTCCCCTCCCACCTTCCCTCCCCTCCCCTCCCACTCCCCTCCCCTCCCCTCCCACCTCCCCTCCCCTCCCACCTCCCCTCCCCTCTCACCTTCCCTCCCCTCCCCTCCCCTCCCACCTCCCCTCCCCTCCCCTCCCACCTTCCCTCCCCTCCCCTCCCACCTTCCCTCCCCTCCCCTCCCTCCCCTCCCCTCCCTCCCTCCCCTCTCACCTTCCCTCCCTCCCACCTTCCCTCCCTCCCCTCCCAACCTTCCCTCCGACCCTCAAAGACGAAAGTTTCTGAAACTGGCCGCTAGATGGTGGACAGAGCGAGTGGTGGTCAGTTCTGTATGATATATGTGCCACACTCACGCGAACTCAAGGGGGGAGGGGAGGGGAGGGGAGGGGAGAGGGGAGGAGAGGAGAGAGAGAGAGGTGGGGGTGGGGGGGGGAGGATGCCAGCGCACACGATAAATTTTGACAACGCCAACAGCAGCAGGAGGAGGAGGGAGGAGGAGGAGGAGGAAGAATAGACAAGGAAAGGAAGAGAAGGAGGAGGATTGGGAGACAAGGGGGAGGAGGAGGGAGGAGGAGGAGGAATAAAGAAGAAAAGAAAGAGAAGGAGGAGGATTGGGAGACAAGGGGTAGGAGGAGGAGGAAGAGGAGGAGGAGGAGGAGACGGAGATGGCGGAGGAGGAAGAGGAGGAAGACAAGAAGGAGGAGGTGAAATTCGCGGCCTGCAATTGCGTCAGGTGAAGATACATTGCACTCACATTCGTGCACTTTTTATTGTTTGGTTCTTTGTTTTGTTTTGCTGCTGCTATTTTCTTCTTTTTTTTCTTTTTCTTACACGTGTCTTTACTGAGTTCGCTTTCTCCTTTTCTTCCCTCTTTCCTCCCCTCTTTCCATCCCTCCTCTCCTCCTTCGCACCCCTCCCCCCCCCTCTCTCTCTCTCTCTCTCTCTCTCTTTATCTATCTATGCTTCCCTCCCTCCCTCCATCCTTCTTTCTCTCCCTCCCTTCCTTCTTCTCTCTCTCTCTCTCTCAGTCCCTCCTCTCTCTCTCTCTCTCTCTCTCTCTCTCTCTCTCTCTCTCTCTCTCTCTCTTTCTTTCTCTCTCTTTCTCTCTCTCCCTCCCTGGTCGATAGAAAACATATTTTTCGACTTTTTACGGGATCACAATTTTAGGGCTTATGCAAGTGTAGGCTTCTTGTCTTGCAAAGGAAAGATCCGTGTGTGATAGTGGCTTGAGATAACGAGCTTAATCATATATATAAAAGATTTTTCGCTTTTCATATTTCTCTTCTTTTTATTTATTTTATTTTCGTTTTGTG
>NW_028234438.1:11068181-11070681 GCF_977035675.1 Penaeus japonicus | reverse complement strand
TCTATCGGGGAATAACAATCCTGATAACGAGGCCGAGCGGCAAGCGAGGGCGAGAAAGGTGCGTAAAACGAGACTCGAGCGCTCGTTAGCAAGTGTCACGTTAAGCGCAAAGACGCTCGTTAGCGCCGCCGCCGCTGCCGCCGCCGCCGATAATTAATCTCTCGTTGCTCATTGATGGATGTCAGCGGCTCACTGACCAATCAGGATCAATTAATGGGCTACAAAGAGATCGTTAGGCTAATTAATCCGGCGTGACTTGACTCCTTTGGCCGTCAAATGAGCGTGTAATGCCAGACGCGGGTTTTGGCGCCAAAAAAGGGCGGGAAAATATCCGGTTTTGCCTCAGCTATAGCGATGTTTTCTCGAGCCTAAAATTATCATGGTCTTTTTTATTATCATAATGTTTATTATCAATATTGTCATTATCATTATTCGTATTATTGCCATTTTTATTATCACTATTACTGTTATTATTATCATCATCATTATTATTATTATTATTATTATTATCATTATTATCATTATTATTATTATTTTCATTAGTATAATTATTATAATTATTATCATTATTATCATTTCCATTATCATCACTGATAATAAAATCGTCAACATCATTATTACCATTGTAGAGAGAGGTACTGTTATATTAAAAGGAAACGATAAAAGAAAAGTTAATCTTTAAAAAGATAAATATATATAGGAGAAAAAGGCTGGAAAATATATATATAATCATATATTTTTTACATCGTTTCCCCTTCATTCGAGCGAGGTCTTTGGGTGCGGAGCTCATTATGCTAAGCGTTATTAGATATTCTACTGTGACTATTTTTTTTTTTTTTTTCCTATTTTCATTTCAAAATCAATTTTAGTGGTTACGATCTCCCATTTCCAGCTTCCCAAATTTTGAAGTAGGTCATTATATGCAAGTACGTCGTTTGAGTATGTATACTTTTCCAACTATTGGTGTTTTTGCTGAAGTCGGAAGGGTGATAATAATGATTGTAATGATGATAAGAATACTGATAAAGATAATGATAACGGTAATATTGATAATGATAATAATAGTAATAATGATAATAGCAATAATAATGATAAAGGTAATAACAATAATAATGATAATGACAACAGTAGCGACGATAATAACAATAAAAAGAATAATGCTAATTTGCAAATTTGAATATATAAATGACAATAGATCATTTGTCAAACATTTGAATAGATAGCATAAATATGAATAATAACGATATGCAATCTTCACGCTTTATTTACCCAAAATTAATCTGCAATCGTTTTACAACAATTGCAAAAAAATCTTTTTCAAACTCGCGCTATTTGCTCCATCGGCACAAAACGCTCATTCTGCGAAATTTACGCGATCTACTCAATCCTCCGAATTCCCTTTTAGTCTCTCACTCATAACGCATTTGTCAAGCTTTACACTGTTTACACGAACCTGTCTATAATTCAGTTTATAGCGTCAACTAAAACTTACATTATGAATTCGTTTTTTTTTTTACGCGCCGTCTATTGTGTTTACGTGTTCGAATATAAGTGTAGTTATATAGTAATATCCATCACACATTCCGCGCATTTTGCTCGTTTTACACGCTTTGCTTAGTTTGCTCAGTGCGGTATATGTGTGATTCAATGAGAATTATGCATTCTAGAGTCAACTAGCGAGACACTAAGGCGTGCAATAAATAGGAAATGCAAAACAGACAGGGATAAAACTGACAGACAACCAATTATCTATATTTATGGCGATTTTCTGAAATAGAGAAATAAATGGGACGCCATCTTGATTTGTGTTCCGGATTTTTATTCTGTTTCTCTTTGTTTCTCTTTCTTTTCTTATTTATTTATTTATTTTCTTTTTCTTTTTTTGTTTGTTTGTATCGATGTCTCTCTCTCTCTCTCTCTCTCTCTCTCTCTCTCTCTCTCTCTCTCTCTCTCTCTCTCTCTCTCTCTCTCTCTCTCTCTCTCTTCTCCCTCACCCACCCTCCCTCCCCCTCCCTCGTCCCCGTAATTTCCCCGCGAGTGAAGCAGCGAGCGGGGCGGCGGCGGCGGCGGCGGCAGGGTGGCTCGCAAACGACTCTCGGTGGCCTGTCGTAGGAACCTGGTCAGTGTGAATTACAGGCCGCAGAGCCACCTAGCGGGAACGTGTCTCATTACGGAGCTGCCAAGAGTGACGTATCGCTTCCCGGATGTGTCACTAGGGGGGTGAAGGGGTGGGTTGAGGAGGGGGGTTGGTTGAGGAGGGGGGGTGGTTGAGGAGGAGGAGGAGGGGGGAAGTGAGGGGGTTATCTGGCAGGTAAAGTAGGCAAGGTAGGTTGGTTGGTTGGACGGAAGGGAGGGAGGGAGGGAGGGAGAGAAGGAGAGAGAGAGAGAGAAAGAGAGAGAGAGAGAGAGAGAGAGAGAGAGATTCCCAATAATGTTTTACCGTTTTCATTTCTATATATATTTTTTCACTATTGCGGGAAATCTCTCTTTTTCTCTCTCT
>NW_028234438.1:11060681-11063181 GCF_977035675.1 Penaeus japonicus | reverse complement strand
AGGAAGGAGGTGATGATGATGGCATAGAGAAAGAAAATAGAAGAGGTGTTATTATGAGGGTGGCGAAGGAGAAACAAAGAGGAAGGAGAAGGAGAAGGAGGTGTGTGTGTGTGGTGATGACAGACCTTAGAAGCGGGGAAAGAAGAGAGGAAAAGAGAAGGGAAGGGTTAAGAGCAGGGAAGAAGAGAGGGGGCGAGGGAAAGAAGGAGGGAAGGAAAAGAGAAGGGTTTAGAACAAGGGAAAGGGGAGGGGAAAGAGGGATGGAGGAAGGGGTAAGGGGGGAAGGATGGGGGGGGGGGGCAGGTGTTCCTCATACCTATATGATGAACGCGTCATCCACTTCCGGTCCCGACCCTCCCTTCGTGTCCGTTCCGACCGCCGCCGCCGACACACACACACATACATACACACCGTGAATAACGTTAATACATACGTAGATACAATATATGTGAATATTATATATATATATATATATGTGTGTGTGTGTGTGTGTGTGTATGTTTGTGTATCTAATAGAATAAGGAAATATCACAAAATAAACATGAAAACAAAACTGAATTTTAAAAGAGAACAAATAATAACCTTTGAATGACTGCTCTTGTGTTATAACCTCTAGAATCACAACTCTTCAGTGACTACTCTTAAATAACGACGACTTCCTAGTTATCCTAGAAGCTGTTAGAACGACCACTTAAGTATATTTTGAATTAGAATTACGACTGCTTCTGCCACGTTCAACCACTTGAATTACAATTCTTTTGATAACCAGTAAACGAGCATTAAGACTTTTAATTACTTCTCACTACTTCTAAGACTACCTTGGATCAAAGAAATGACCACCTTAACGACTTTTAATTACCACCAGGAAGCCAATTAATCCCCCTTTTCTTTTACTGACCACTTACGACCACCTCATAATTCTTCTAACCACCTTTCCCTGCTTCCTTAACTACCAATCTAGCTACCATCTATGACCACTTGATGTTCAATTACCTCTTTGAACAAGCACTTTGTTAACCGAACAACCAATCACGACCACTTGTCGTTCAAATACCCCCATTGAACAAGCGCTTTGTAAACCGGGCTACCACTTAATGTTCAATTACCTCACTGAACAAGCACTTTGTTTTGTAAACCTGACAATCAATCATGACCACTTGATGTCCAATTACCTCCTTGAACAAACCGAACTACCACTTACGACCACTTGAATGACTCTTAATGAACATTTACTACCACTTTTAACCTCATTAAAACGGTGAATGAAACTACTTGGAAGTTGTAATTAATTCACCTGATTAACAACTAGTTACGTTAAGTAGATTGACCAAAATCGTTTATTATTACTTATAAAAGCGTTAATAATGATGTAATAGATACTATTATCATAGTTATCATTGTTATCCTTAGCTTTTTCATTATTATCATCATTACCATGATCATTACAGCTACTCTCATCATTATCATTATTACTATCACCACCTATCATAAGACGATATCAAAATTACCCTCATTTCTATCATCTCACAATCTCATTTCTCTTTATCCTCCCCCCCCCCTTACCCCCCTTTAACCCCCCCCTCCCCTCGGTAACTCTTCCTCACTTAATATAAAAATGAGAACACAACAGTTCTTATAGGAACCACAGGGGGTATACAAGGGGTGTGGGTTGTTGAGGTGGGGGGGGGGGGGGAGGTTGTCTCACAGAAGGGGGTAGATAGAGCGAGTAGAATGGAGATGGGGGGGGGGGGTAGGAGAGGAAGTAGGGCTAGGGGGAAAGGGGGTATGGGATGAAAAGAGAGAGAGAAAGAGAGATTAAAGAGAAAGAGCGATAAAGAGAGAGAGAAAAAAAAACAGACTGAAACAGAGACGGAATGAGAGAGAAAGAGACAGAGAAATAGGGAGAGAGAGAGAAACAGAGAGAGAGAAAGAAAACGATATATCAAATGTATAAAAGAGAGAGAGAGATATTTCAACCATGCACATAAAATTCACTCACCTTTCACTCTATCGGAAACGCATAAATCTCTATGTATTGTACACAGGAAGGGGGAGGGGGAAGAGAAGAGGAAGAGGGGGAGGGGGAAGAGAGGAGGGAGAGGTGGAGGGGGAAGAGGAGAGGAAGAGGGGGAGGGGGAGGGGGAAGAGGGAAAGGAGGAGGGGAGGGGGGGAAGGGGGAGGGCGGGGGGGGGGGGGGAAGGGGAGAGGGGAAAGGGAACGGGTAGGGGGACGATGGGGGCGGGGAGTAGGGGGGAAGGGGGGGAGGGGAGAGGGGGGGGGGGGGAGGGGGAAGATGGGGGGCACGTTATGTGATGATTTATACTTTGGATTAAAAATGGAGCGATATATTTTTTTATTTTAATTTATTTTCTTTCTTTCTTTCTGTCTTACCAACATTAGTAATAATTTTCGTTTGATAGATTTTAACGTAGGGTGAAAAATGATTTCTCTTTCTCTCTCTCTCTTTCTCTTTCTCTCCCTCGTTTATTCGTCCTCTTTC
>NW_028234438.1:11050681-11053181 GCF_977035675.1 Penaeus japonicus | reverse complement strand
AGGAAGTTGAATGCCTTTTTGCTTGTTTGATTCGTTTTTTTTATGGTTTCGTTCTTTCTGTTTCATTCTCTCTCTCTCTCTCTCTCTCTCTCTTGTTCTTTCTCTCTCTCTCTCTTTATTTCTTTCTCTCTCCCTACTATTTATATAATGTTCAGATAATAGCAAAGAAAATAATTATTAATCATTGATGATTATAGTTACAGTGATGCAGAGGAGAGAAAGAGAGAGAGACAGCTAGAGAGAGAGAGAGAGAGAGAGAGAGAGAGACAGCGAGAGAGAGAGAGAGAAACAGCGAGAAAAAAGAGAGAGAGAGAGACAGCGAGAGAGAGAGAGAGAGAGAGAGAGAGAGAGAGAGAGAGAGACAGCGAGAGAGAGAGAGAGAGACAGCGAGAGAAAGAGAGAGAAACAGCGAGAAAAAAGAGAGAGAGAGAGACAGCGAGAGAGAGAGAAAGAGAAAGAGAGAGAGACAGCGAGAGAAAGAGAAAGAGACAGCGAGAGAGAGAGAGAGAGAGAAAGAGAGAGAGAGAGAGAGAAGACCAATGATTACCTAAAGTACTTGTAACACCCCTTCTCCCCCCACTCCTCCATCACTTCTCCCCCCGTTCCCCTCCCCTCCCCTACCCCCCTCACCACCTCCCCAACTTACCCTTTCCAAACGACCTAAATAGAGTACCATACAGACGAAAACTACACGTCTAGTCTATGGCATTTTGAATCTTATGTGATCTCATTTTAATTTTTATTTCCTTTTTTTTTCTTTTAGAAGGGGGGAGGAGTAAGAGTGGGGAGGGTGGGGGAGATATTGGGTAGGGGAAGCACACACGTGTCCGCACACAAGGTCGTGTACACAGGACTTGATGAAAAAAACGCACATGACTTACGTACGTACACTGATAATGTGTACAGGGCTTGCATAATGCACATGGTGTTTGCGTTAACGGCAAATCAATACGTGCACGCAAACGCACATGCGACATAGATATTGAACACAGATATATGTACGCATGTGTGTGTATATATGTATTTTAGCGAAGTGTATTACTATAGTCCAAGTCACATACAGACACAAGCACACACACACACCACATACACTCACACACACACACACGCACGAACAAATACACTGCTAAACAAAGGAAGGCAAAACACACACAAACAAACGCATATACAAGCAAACATTTAATCGCTCACGCACACACACACACTTACACACACACACACACACACACACACACACACACACACACACCCTACCCCCTCTCCCGACAAACAAACACACACACACAAACACACACAAAGACACATGTGCGTGAGAGAATGCAAACGATACAATCCAACATGATGTTGCTTAAGTAAGAATAAAGTATACACAAGCATGCAACATTTCAACAATAAAATTCTCTCTCAAAAATTCGAACGTGGGAAGAAGTGAGAAATGATAAAGAAGAATAAGGGGAGAAGGGAAGAGGAAAAATGAAGGGAAAGGATAATGTAGATAGGGATAAGGATGGAGGAGGAGGAGGAGGAGAAGAAAAAGACGAAGGAAAGGGAGAACTAGAAAAGAAGGAGAAGAAAGAAAGAAAAAAGAATGAAAAGGGATAATAGTAAAAAAGAAAAAAAAAAAGAAAAACTAAAAAAATGAATGTATATACAAAAAAATGCAATTCATTTGCAAAAAAAATAAACAATAGAAATGCAATATGATCAAACATTCATAAACACTTATAAATTGCTACTTTCTTTTCTTTTTTTTTCTTTTTTTTGCCCCAAATAATGCTATCTATAACCCTGAGAATTTATACAAAAGGGACAAGGAATGTGTTTGTAATATCGTGTATGTTTTTTTTATGTCTGTGTCCTCACGAGTTTATGTGTACATGGAGAGAGATGTACACATGGCTCTCATGTAAGTTAGACACTTCGTTTAACAGTTCCTTTTTGCGAACTGTCTCTCGTTGTCTCTTTCTCTCTGTCTGTTTTTGTCTGTGTCTCTTTCTCTTTCTTTATGTGTTTTGCTTTTATCTTTCTCTTTCTCTCCTTCTCTTTCTCTTTTTCTCTTTCTCTTTCTCTCTCTCTCTCTCTCTCTCTCTCTCTCTCTCTCTCTCTCTCTCTCTCTCTCTCTCTCTCTCTCTCTCTCTCTCTCTCTCTCTCTCCCCCTCCTCCCTCCTTAAAATCCCCTAAAACAAACACACCCATTTCCTTGTCTCTCCATTTAACCCATTCACGTCTTGACCTACATCCCCCCCCCCCCCCCGCCTCTTCCCTACATCCCCCATCTCCCCTTCTCTATCTCCTTATTCTATATCCCTCTCCCGTCTCCCCCCCCCCATAATACCCTCCCCTGTTTCGTCCCCATCCCTCTCCCTCTCTCCTTCCCCCTCCCCTCTCTCTACCCTCCTTCCCCTCCTCCCCTCCCCTCTCCCTTCCCCTCCTCCCCTCTCTCTACCCTCCTCTCCCTCCTCCCCTCCCCTCCTCCCCCTTCCTACCCCTCTACCCTCTT
>NW_028234438.1:11043181-11048181 GCF_977035675.1 Penaeus japonicus | reverse complement strand
AACGATTGAACTGATTAAATTCTTTTTTTTTCTCTCCCAAACAAAACAAAAAAATCTCAAAATTCTTTTTTCTTTTTTTCTCTCCCAAATTTATCCCCAAAATCTAATGACATGCAAACAGATCCGGCGATTTCTTAATTTATCTTTCTCATATGTAAATAGCAACAATCATTTTCGTTACGGCAAGCTAATGATATGCAAATAAGCTCTGGATATCCTCTCCTTTGAATAAAATATGCAAATGGAGAAATCTCTATGTTATCTTATCTTCTTTTTTTTCGTTTAGATTATGATAATGTGATTCCGTGACACTTGTCAATTTGAGGAGATTGTGATGCGTAAATATGACTGATGTTTCTAGCCCCTCCGTTGCATGATATTGCATTTTCAACCGGATTAGGATCGTCTTTAGGATGTTTATTTCACTCCCCCCCCTCCCTCTCTCTCCCTTCCCCCCTCTGGTTCTTTACTGTCTTCCTTTTTTTTCTTCCTTTTCCTTTTCTTTTATTCGTTTTATTCGTCTTATTTTCTTTCTTCTTTGTCTTCATATTCTTTCCATTCCCACGTTTTTACCCTCTTTCATTATCTTTATTAATTCCATATTCATTCTTCGTTTTTCGCCTTTACTCTCCCTCCTCCCAATCTTCCTCTTCCTCTTCCTTTTATACTTATTATTATTATTATTATCATCCTTATTATTATCATTATCATTATTATTCTCCTCCTCCTCCTCTTCTTCCTCCTTCTGCTTCTTCTTATCTACCTCTTCTTCTCCTCCACCTCCTCCTCCTCCTCCTCCTCCTCCTCCTCCTCCTCCTCCTCCTCCTCCTCCTCCTCCTCCTCCTCCTCCTCCTCCTCCGCTTTAACCAAGGCAGGCGATATGCAAACGCGAATTCAATCCTCCTTCTTTATATGCAAATTTAAACATCACTCCGCATAAAAAGGCCACTTCCGGTCTCCTCTCAAAAGCGGAAAGTATGCGCCGATGTTGCAAGAATGCCTCATTGCATCCTCTACCTCCATCAATTTATGCAAATGATAGAATAGATAGATAAATCGCCCCTCTATTCCGTGTGGCATGTGGTGCTGACGGGCTTATGGACCCGTCTCCGTGGCAGGGGTCTTGGTGGTGGTGGTGGTGTTGTTCTTGTTCTGGTTCTTGTTGTTGTTGGTGTTGTTGTTCTTGTTCTTGTTGTTGTTGTTGGTGGTGGTGGTGTTCTTGTTGTTGTTGGTGTTGTTGTTCTTGTTGTTGTTGTTGGTGGTGGTGGTGGTGTTGTTGTTTGGATGGCAGGGGTGTTTTAGTTGGTGGTTTGGATGGTAGGGGTGTTGTTGTTGTTGTCTGATTTGCCCAAAATGTTTTATTACTGCTATTTTTGTTATTGTTGTTATTGTTTTTTTTTCGTTTGAATTATAAAGGTGTTTTGTTGTTGTTTTGCCGTTTGGATGGGAAGTGAAATAAGAAAAACACAACCAGCATTGAAATACTCCTTCCCTCCTCCTTCTCCTCTCTCCCAATCACCCCTTCACCCTCCCCCACCCCCTCCCCTATCCCTACTCTTACTCTCCCCCATTCCCCCATCTCCCCCACTCCCCCATCCCACCTCCCGTACTCCTCCCCTCCCCCATCTTCCCCCTCTCCCCCTCCTCCCCTCCTCCATATTCCCCCTCTCCCCTCCCTTACTCCCCATATCCCCCAACCCCACTCCCCCACTCCCCGACCCCTCCTCTCCCCTTCTCACCCACTCCCCACTCCCCTCCCCTTCTCACCCTCCTCCAGGCGTGGGCGGTCTTCAATTGCAACAAATGCAAGCAGAATGGGCATGTGATGTCGTGGGCGTAGGAGAGAGACGTGGGCGGGGATGTGGGAGGAGGGGGGAGAGGGAGGAAGGAGAAGGGGAGAGGAGGGAGGAGGGAGAGGAGGAGGATGGAGAGGGGAGGGTGAAAGGGAAGGAAGGAGGGAGATGGAGAAGGAGGGGATGAGGGAGATGAAGAGGGAGATAGTGGGGGGGGGCGGGAAGGAAGGAAGGAGGAGGGTGAAAGGGATGGAGGAAGGGCGTAGGGAGGGTGAAAGGAAGGTAAGGAGGAAAAGGGAAAGGAAGGGAAAGAAAAAGAGACGAAGGAACACAGACAAAGAAAGGAATGATAAAAATAAAAAAAAAATAAGGAAAAAAAACACAAAATAAAAACAGAAGCACAAGCCATATCAACCACAGAGCAACAGTACAAACAACAAAAATATTTCCCCTCTAACCCACCCCCTCTTCCCCTCTACCCTCCCCTCCTATCCCCTCCCCGTCCCCCACCCCTATACCCAACACAAGGGCGTGTCTAGGGGATCATGGGCGGGCTGCCACCACAACCACACCCCCGCCCACCCTCTGACAACAGTACTTTATGGGCGCACGGGCTGTTGGCAGTTGATTTATGCTGTTCTGGTGAGTGAGTGTTCGCTGAGGGTGCTGGTAGGTGTGGTAGTGGGGGGGGGGGGGTAGGAGTTTTGGTTATTGTGGTAGTGGTGGTTGTGATTGTGGTAGTGGTAGTAGAGGGTAGGACATGTGAGATTTGTGGTGGTTATGGTAGTTTGGTTGAAATGTGTCTCTCGGTTTTGATAAGAGCGCGTGTTTTATTTCTTTTCTTTCTCTCTCTCTCTCTCTCTCTCTCTCTCTCTCTCTCTCTCTCTCTCTCTCTCTCTCTCTCTCTCTCTCTCTCTCTCTCTCTCTCTCTCTCTCTCTCTCTCTCTCTCTCTCTCTCTCTTTTCGCCCTTCCTTTATCCCTTTTCCTCCCCTTTTCCCCTCTTCCATTCTTCGTAACTCATAAAAAATAAATTACGCGCGTGTGTGTGTTTGTATGTTTGTTTGGGGATTAATTAACATTAACATAGCGGTCTCCCTCTTTCGGATCCTCCCCTCCTCTTCACTTTTTCCCCCTCCCCCCTTCTTCTATTCCTCCTCCTTCTTCCCTTCCTCTTCCCCTCTCTTCTTTCTCTTCCCTTCTCTTCCCTTTCTCTTCCCCTTTCTCCTTCCTCCCCCTATCTTCTTTCTCCTCCCTCCTCTCTCCTGTCTTCCCAACCCTCTTCCCTTCCTCCCCCTCTCTCCTTTCTTCCCTCCCCCCCCCACCCCTCTTTGCTAAGTGACGCCCATGTTGCCTTCCCAACGCCTATTCTCACGCCCATTCTCTCTTTTATTGTGTCTCTTTGCTATGTCGTTGTATCTGTCAGAATTCTGCTCCTTCTCTTTGTGTTTGTTTGTATATCCTTATTTTATTTTCTCATTTTCTATCTTTTTCTATTTTTTCTATTTTTTTCTTTTGGTCTCGTTCTCATTTTCTGTCTTTCTCTCTCTCAGTCGCTTTCTTTCTCTCTTTCCTTCTCTCTCTCGGTCGCTCTCTTTCTCTCTCTCTCTCTCTCTCTCTCTCTCTCTCTCTCTCTCTCTCTCTCTCTCTCTCTCTCTCTCTCTCTCTCTCTCTCCCATTCACCGCCCTCCCCACTTTCATCCCGACTAACCCCTCTCCCTTCCCCCCACTTCCCCCACTTCTCCTCAACATCCCCCTTCACCTGTCCTCCCTCCCTCCCTCCCCCCTCCCCTCTCCTCCCCTACCGCCTCCTCTCCCCTCCTCCCATACCCCCTCTTCCCCCCCTCCCCTTTCCTTCACCCTTTCCCCCCACTCCCCCTCTCCCCCCCACCCTCCCCTAATATCCTTCAAGCCCCCTGATTTTTATTTATTAATTAGTGACTCGAACCCCAGCGCCATCGGGTTGTGACGGAAACGAAGGGGGTCGGTTACACCACTGTGCTTTTGGGTCGCGGATTCTTGGATACATTCTAGTTAGTTGTGGCGTGTTGGTGATGATGACGTTGATGATGTTGATGATTTTGATGGTGGTGTTGATGTAGGTGGTGATGAGTTGTTGTTTTTTTACTTTTTTTACTTTTTCATCTAGTGTTTTTTTTTAATGGGGATGTTGTAAATAGTGGTGATGTTGATGCTATTGGTGTGTTTGTTTTCTTGATGGTGCTGATGGTGGTGTTGATGTTGCTATTAATGGTGTTGATGGTACTAGAGGTGATGGTGATGTTGCTGATGTTACTGATGTTCATATGTGGGTTGTTCATGTTGCTTATGTATCTTGTATGTTGGTGATATTGTTTGCGTCTATGTTGGTTTGTTGTTTGATGTTTATGTTGTTGTTGTTGTGATGTGGCGTCTATGTTGCTGTAGTTATTGCATTTTTATCTAGTTATTCGTAGGTTTTCGTCTCTGTTTTAAGTTAGGTAAGGATAGTTCTGATCTTCCTCATACAAACCATCTCTCCTTTTTTATGTTCATTCAAACACCCACCACATCGAAAAAAAAGCAGAAAATCAACCCCGAAAAAAACTCTCAAAACATTTATCTCTATTTCTAACTTTTTCCCCCCTTTTTTATCCACCGGTATACCTCCCAACCGGACATTCCGCTCGGTCGACACAACCGCAATTTATCATTTTCGACCTCGACGGAACTGAAAATCAATATACGTTAGTCTGCCCTCAACGGTAGATCACCCGCGCCGCCGTTTTCGTTCGCCGGTGTTGCCACGTGTTCTTTTTCGTTTTAATTTTTTTAAGGGTTTAAGATTTTTTTCTGGTTGTGTTTGTTTGTGTGTCTGTGTGTGTGTGGTGTTTTAGTTGTATTTTGATTTTGGTTGTTTCTATCCATCTATCTATCTGACTATCTATCTATATCTCTATGTATATACTATTCATATATCTATATATCTATATATCTATCTATTTGTCTATCTATCTATATCTATCTATTTGTCTATCTATCTATACCTATCTATTTGTCTATATATCTATATATATCTATATATATATTCATATAATATGCATATATATATATATATATATTTATATGTATATGAACACACACACACACACACACACACACACACACACACACACACACACACACATATATATATATATATATATATATATATATATATATATATATAT
>NW_028234438.1:11028181-11038181 GCF_977035675.1 Penaeus japonicus | reverse complement strand
GACAGACAGACAGACAGACAGACAGACAGACAGACAGACAGACAGACAGACAGACAGACAGACTGACAGACTGACTGACAGACAGACAAAACAGACAAACTAAACAAAACAACAACCCAAACATATATCAAGCATCCAAGAGAAACAAAAAAAAAGACATTAAAACTAAAAACGAAAAACAAAAAACAAGAATAAAAAAAACGAAAACAAAAAAGAGAGGAAAGAGCAGACAAAGAGAACTCAAACCTTGAACTACAAAGAGAAAAAAAATAGAATAAAAGAAAATAGAATAAATACATCTACGTAAAACAGGGTAGAAAATGGATCCAGTTGTCATCATATTTTATCACACAATAATTTCGTGTGTTTTTTTTTCTTTCTTTTTTTCTTTTGTTAAACATTGCTTTTTAAACTTTTTTTTTTCTTGTAATCTGTTGATTCCTTTGTTTAATCAGAAAGACAGACAGAAAGACAGACAAACAGAAACAATCAAACAAACACACAAACAAGGCAGACATCATGAGACACATCAACACAACAAGATCTAAACAACAACAACAAAAACAACACATTATCTTAAAAGTGAGGGGAAAGATGCAAAGAATTTCTGCAATTTTTGAAGTCCCTTTTTTTCTCTCTTTTTTTTTTACATATATAATTTCCAAGAACTAGACAGAGAATTGCAATCACGCAACATGAATTTTGTTCTTTGATCACGTGGCCCAGATGAGGTGGGGGGAGGGGAGGGGAAAGGAGGGAGGGGGAGGGGAGAGGAGGGAGGGGGAGGGGAAAGGAGGGAGGGGGAGGGGGAGAGGAATGGAAGGAGGGGGAGGGGAAAGGAGGGAAGGGGAGGGGAAAGGAAGGAGGGGGAAGGGAAAGGAGAGAGGGGGAGGGGAAAGGAGGGAAAGGAGGAGGGGGAAGGAGGGAGGGGGAGGGGAAAGGAGGGAGGGGGAGGGGAAAGGAGGGAGGGGGAGGGGAGAGGAGGGAGGGAGGGGAAAGGAGGGAAGGGGAGGGGAAAGGAGGGAGGGGGAGGGGAAAGGAGGGAGGGGGAAGGGCAAGGAGGGAGGGGGAGGGGAAAGGAGGGAGGGGGAGGGGAGAGGAGGGAGAGGGAGGGGAAAGGAGGGAAGGGGAAGGGAAAGGAGGGAGGGGGAGGAGAAAGGAGGGAGGGGAGGGGAAAGGAGGAAGGGGAGGGGAGGAGGGAGAGGGAGGGGAAAGGCAGACATAGCGATAACAAAATATGTTCTGTCTGTGTGTGTGTGATGGGTGGGTGGGTGAGTGAGTGGATGGGTTTTTGCGTGTGTGTTCGTGTTTATGTAGGAGAGGGAGACAAAGAGAGAGAGAGAGAGAGAGAGAGAGAGAGAGAGAGAGAGAGAGAGAGAGAGAGAGAGAGAGAGAGAGAGAGAGAGGGAGGGAGAGAGAGAGAGAGCGCGCGCGCGCGCGCGCGTGTGTGTGTGTGTGTGTGTATGCAATATACGTGAATCCTTCTGTAGTTTTATAGCTTCACCCTAACTTTGCGTGCGTGCACATGAATGCGTGCGTGCGTGCGTGCCAGCGTTCCAAAAGAACCTCCCCCTGCTACACCCCCCCTTCCCCTTGACCCTCACCCCCCCCCCCCTCAACCCACATCCCATCTCTTTACAAATGTGTCTTTGAAGTTTCTTTGACTTTGTAGCGTGAGTGTAGAAGGGGAACGAGAGAGAGAGAGGGAGGGGGGAGGGGGAAGAAAGGGGAGGGGAGAGGGGGAAGGGGTAGTCGTGTCCCTTCTCTCTCTCTTATTTCCCCTCAAATATGACGAACATGCAAACGGTGTAATGCGTTCGTGTGTATGTGTGTGTGTGTGTGTGTGTGTGTGTGTGTGTGTCTGTATGTCTTTGTGTATGTCTTTGTGTTTGTATACGAACATCATGTACATTTGTTTAGAATTCATAAAATTATTAAAGATTGTTCAGATGTTAATATGACGTTGCATGAATTATTAGAATATGACAACATGCACTGAACATTGCAAAAATACCATTGACATAAAATGTAAAATGCAATAATGACAAACTGTCACTCAACAAAATACATATTCATAAAGTCACAGAAACTGTCTCAATGCTAACCTTATTTTTGCAACAATGATATAGCTGTTAATAAATTGTTTACGAAGGAACAATGGATGAGATGCAATTTGTGCTTCCCGTTTTAATTGCAAGTTGCAACAAACTGATTGCCAATTCATTTTTTACTACTTGGTTACAAAATTATGCAAGACATATTAAGTTAAGTTATCACGGATCATAAATTTGATTCTCGGACTTAAATTGCGATGGTGAAAATATATATCATCTATAATCGTATGCCGATCTATTCGAATATTCTTTATTCAGAACAAATAATAATAATGATGATTATTTAATCAATATCATTTGTTTATGCGTTACTTTTACTCATATATTTATATATATATATATATATATATATATATATATATATATATATATATATATATATATAGAGAGAGAGAGAGAGAGAGAGAGAGAGAGAGAGAGAGAGAGAGAGAGAGAAAGAGATAGAGAGAGAGAGAGATAGAGAGAGAGAGCGAGAGAGACTAATATTCATTATTTCCCATTTACTCTAAATACTACCAAGAAAGAGGAAAAGAGAGGGGACGGTGGGAAAGAAAGAGGGAAGAAGAGAGAAAAGGGAAAGAGGTAGGAAGGGGGAGGGGGTAAATAACAGAACATGAGATCTATGTACCAATAGAATACAAAATATGAGTTCAATACACTGAACGTCCCTGTGTGAAGATGTGTGTGCGGTGAAGGGGGGTGGAGGTGGGGGGCGGGGGTGGGGGTGGGAGGGGGGTGTATGTGTGTGTTCGAGACGATGCCATGTAAGTGTATACGTCTGTGTGCGTGTGGGAGTACACACACACACACACACACACACACACACACACACACACACACACACACAGAAATACACACACACAGAAACACACACACACACAAGTGGCTAGAGGATAGCAGATAGTCAATAGGATAGGAGTAGTACTGAGAGTGGGGTTGGGGATAGAGGAGGAGGGGAAGGGATAGACGAATATGTAAGGATAGGGGGAGTATGGGGGGAAGGGGGACGGGTCTCTGGGGGCGGGGGGGTTGGGGGATGGGTGAACGGGCGTCTGGGGGGGGGGGGGAGTTTGGGAGGGAAGGGGGAACGGGCGTCTGGGGGGGAGTTTGGGGGGTGAAGGGGGAACGGGCGTGTGTGTGGTGGGGGGGGGAGGGGTGTTTACTGCCGACGCGAGAGACTGGGTGTGTTCGAGAATATCAAGGTATCAAGGCTTACAGTGTTAAATTGACTGTAAGTAATGTAGTCTCGGGGTAGTGGGTGGGAGAGAGGGGTGGGGGGAGAGAGAGGGGAGGGGAAGGGGGAGAATGGGAGGGGGGAGCGGGGGGAGAAAGGGGGTAGTAGAATGGGGAGAAGGGGGGATGAGGTAGAGGGGAGGATGGAGGAGGGGAGGAGGGGGGAGGGGATGAGGGGGGAGGGGTGAGTGGGGGATGAGGATGGGGGGAGGATGGAGGAGGGGGGAGGGGGATGGGGGAGGATAGGGAAGAGGGAGTGAAGAGGGAAAGGCGTAGCGGGGAGAAGGGGGGATGGGATGTTTGTTAGATGTTGTTTTAAGTATTTCATATTTTGTTCATATTTTTTTCTTTTCTTTTTGATGTATGTTGTTTGTTATTTTATTCATGTCTTTCGATTCTTTCATTCTCTCTCTCTCCTCTCTCTCTCTCTCTCTCTCTCTCTCTCTTTCTCTATCTCTCTCTCTCTCTCTCTCTCTTTCTCTATCTCTCTTTTTCTCTATCTCTTTCTGTCTCTTTCTTTCCCTCTCCCTGTCCCTCACTCTCTCTCTCTCTCTCTCTCTCTCTCTCTCTCTCTCTCTCTCTCTCTCTCTCTCTCTCTCTCTCTCTCTCTCTCTCTCTCTCTCTCTCTCTCTCTCTCTCTCTCTCTCTTTCTCTCCTCCTCCTTCTCATTCCTACCCACCTCCTCCCCCCATCCCTCCCCCCTACTCGCCCCCTATGCACATAAACGCAAACGCATTTTCGACCGAAACTGATTATATTCCGCTTTCTCATAGAACAAACTACATATCCTTTTTTTAGATCTTTTTAGATTCTCTTTCTTTCTCTCTTTCTCTCTTTCTCTTCCGCTTTTCTCGTCTTTCTCTTTTTTCTCTCCCTTCTCTCTTTCCTCCCTCCTCTCCTTTCCCCCTTCCCCCTTCCCCTTCCCCTCTCCCCCTTCCCCGCTCCCCTTCTCTCCCCCCTCCTCTCCTCTACCCCTCCCCCTCTCCCCCCTCCTCTCCTCTACCCCTTCCCCTCTCCCCCCTCCTCTTCTTTCCCCTCCTAACCCTCTCTCCCCCTCCCCCTCCCCCTTCCCCCTCTCTCTCCTTCCCCCTCTCTCTCCCCATCCCCCTCACCCCTTCCCCCTTCCCTCTCTCTCCCCCTTCCCCTCTCTCTCCCCTTCCCTCTCCCCCTCTCTGCCCTCTCCCTCCCCCTCTCTGCCCTCTCACCCTCTCCCCCTCCCGCTTCCCCCTCCTCCCCCCGTCACCGTCTGCCATAACAGTGATTCAAGGCACGCCAAAGCGCCATCAAAATTGGGTCTATAGAGTCGGGCGAAGGTCCTGTTATAGTTTTTATGCTGTTTTTTTTTTTCTTTTTCTTTTTATTCCTGGTTATTTCCACTAATCAAATATGCGTGCGTGTGTGTTTGTATATATCTGTGTACCTATGTATATACATGTATATGTATATATGTGTGTGTGTGTATGTGTGTGTATATATATATATATATATATATATATATATATATATATATATATATATATATATATATACATATATAGATATATATATATATATATACATATATATATATATGTATATTTATATATCTATATATACATACATACATGTGTGTGTGTTATATATATATATATATATATATATATATATATATATATATATATATAATATATATATATACATATATATATGTATATATATTTTTATGTATATATATATATATATATATATATATATATATATATATATGTGTGTGTGTGTGTGTGTGTTGTGTGTATATATATATATATATATAATATATATATATATATATATATATATATATATATATATATAATATACATATATATATATATATATATATATATATATATATATTATAATATATACATATGTATATATATATATATATACATATATATACATATATATATATATATATATATATATGTACACAGACACACACAGACATATATATATATACATATGTATATATATACATATATATGTATATATATAAATATATATATATATATAACAGGTGAATACAAAACATAAAAACGAAAACGAACAGAACCACCCCTACCCCAACCCCTCCACCTCCCCCTCACCCTATTCCCCAAAAAGCAAAAAAAAAAAAAAAAAAAAAAAAAAAAAAAAACGTCCGTTATTACCTAGTAATCTCAAGTTTGATAGGAAATTAACCCTGTTTCACATCGCTGTTTCATAGAGATTAAAAATATTATTCACAAGATTATAACTCCATAATCTGAAATTGCACGCGGTTGCCTCTCCCTATGTGGGAGATCTGCCGCGGAATAATGCTGCCAGATTGTTTCGCTTTTTTCCACCTTTTTTTTTTGCCTTTTTTGTGCATATTATAGGCAGTTTGGAGGTTTGTGTGTGTGTGTGTGTGTGCGTGATAGGGAGGGGGAGAGGGTGTGTGTGTGTGTGTGAGTGAGTGTGTGAGTGAGTGTGTGTCTGTGTGTGTCTGTGTGTGTGTTTGTGATAGGGAGGGGGAGTGGGAAGGGAAGAGGGAGGGGGAGAGGGTGTGTGTGTGTGTCTGTGTGTCTGTGAGTGTGTGTCTGTGTGTGTGTGTGTGTGTGTGTGTATGTGCGTGTGTTTGTATGTGTCTGTGTGTATGTGTATATTGATATATATATCTAACCGCGAGCGTATGTCCACCAATCCCTCTCCCCTCCGGAAACATACACACCTACCAATCCACATATCTAACCCCAACCATATCCACACCCACATCCACACGCAATCACCCCTCACCCATCCACCTCTCCATCTCTCCACCTCTCCCCATCTTTATCATCCCCTTCACTCGTCTCTTCCCTCCCTTCACACACATGTTTCGGCAGAGGTTTTCGTGGCCATAACAGGTGTTCAGCTTAAGGCTTCGCTGTCCTAAACACCTGTATGAGCCCAGCCGTTAGTTCTTCCACACACACATTTTACTAAAAAATGTCATGTAAGAAATGAGGGTGAAATATATGTAGAGATATACTGTGGCTTTATATACTTACACATATCTAAAAATGTGAAGATATACGTACATATGCACCGAGATACATGTGTACAATTACAAGCTCTTACAGAAATATATACACATAAATGCACACACACACATTCTATCCCTCTGTCTGTCTGCATGTCTGTCTGTCTGTCTGTCTGTCTGTCTGTCTGTCTATCTGTCTCTCTGTCTGTCTCTCTGTCTCTCTGTCTCTCTCTCTCTCTCTCTCTCTCTCTCTCTCTCTCTCTCTCTCTCTCTCTCTCTCCTCTTCTTCTCCTTCTCTCTCTCTCTCTCTCTCTCTCTCTCTCTCTCTCTCTCTCTCTCTCTCTCTCTCTCTCTCTCTCTCTCTCTCTCTCTCTCTCTCTCTCTCTCTCTCTCTCTCTCTCTCTCCCTGTAACCCCCAAAAATAGATTTAAAAAATTATTCACTCCCCCCCTAAAAAAAAGAAGACAGAACAGACAATCTAAAATTATTATTATTTTTGTTGTTGTTGTTTTTCAATCACGTAATTGAAACTGCACTATTGCACGCTCTATACATCCCTTCCCCCACCCCCTCCCCCACCCCCTCCCCCTTAGAAGTAAATCGAAGTCTTGATCTAAGTAAGAAATTGTTTAAACTTTGATGATTTTTCACTATCACTTTTACTATCATTATCACTATCGTGTTATCATCATTCTAATCATCATTAATGGTATTAGCATTATTGTTATAATCAGTGTTATCAGTGTTATCATCGTTATTGTCAATGCTATCATCATCATCATTATCAATATCATTATCAATAATGTTATCACCATCAAAACATCAACAATGTTATCATCATTATCATCACCAATGTTATTATCATCATTACCACAGCAATGCTAATATCATCATTATCATCACCAATGCTATTATCATCATTATCATCACCAATGTTATTATCATCATTATCATCATTAATTAATCTCATTATCATTATTATCACATGACTCGATTCTCACACTTTATATCATCATTATTCTTATCATCACCATCCTCATCATCACTAACTATGTCAACGAATGATATGCAAATGTAAGGTATAATTAATATTTTTTTTCTTTATTTAGATAAGGTGGAAATCCGTTTGTGTTTTATTGTTTTAATCTCGTTTGTGGTTTATGAGGTTTAAGAATAATGAAGTTTGCGATCTAATTAGGTGAATTAGAAGTTTTTATTTGTGAAATGATTCTTTTTGCTGGGGTTGTTTTTTTGTCTTTCTTTCTTTCTTTCTTTCTCTCTTTCTTCCTTTCTTTCTGTCTGTCTGTCTGTCGCATTACCCATCTATCTGTCTATCTCTACCTCCCTCTCTCACCCTTCTTCCCTCCCATCCTTCCCTCTTCCACCCTTCCACCCTCCCTCCCTCCCTCCCTCCCTCCCTCCCTCCTTTCCCCCCTCCCTCCCTCCCTCCTCTTCCACCCTCCCTCCCTCCCTCCTTCCCTCCCTCCCTCCCTTCCCTCCCTTCCCCCCCTCCCCCCCACATAAACCCAAACTTGACCTCTTTCGTAGAGTAAGACACACTCAGCAGGTGTTTTTTTCCTGGGTACGTCCGTATGGTACTCTGACCGTACCACATGTGCGTGGTACACCTTGGATAGCTTTTCCTTTAACATTTATCTATATCTGTTTAATCAGCTTATTGGTGTGAAGAGGTTGATATATGTATTGAAAAAAATAAATAAATAACGACTCATATGCAAATGTAGAGCGTTATTTTTTATTTTTTATTTTTTATTTTTTTATTCTTTTTTTTATTTTTTATTTTTTTATTTTTTTATTTCTTTATCTATTTTTTTTTCATTTATATAGGTTTTGGTTATGTGTGTGTCTGGGGGGAAATGTGTTTTATTCTTTAGAGGATGTTTCAACGGTAGATAGATAGACAGATAGATAGATAGATAGAGAGAGAGAGGAAGTGAGAGAGAGAGAGAGAGAGAGAGAGAGAGAGAGAGAGAGAGAGAGACCCTTACGAGGTAGAGAAAACAAAGGAAAGAATAAAACAAAACCTAAGCCATCCACACATCCCCATCCTATCCCCCTCCCTCCCCCCAAATATTCCCCCTCCCCCTCCCCCCCCTCGCACCATCTTGTAAGGCGTATTCAGGAAGTCGTCAAACAATGTATTCTCGGTCTGTCACCTTGTCAGACACGAGGGAGGAGGAGGAGGGGGGGGGGTAGGAGGAGGGAGGGGGAATGGTGAGGGAGGAGAGTGAAGGGGGAGGGAGGAGTGGGGAAGGGGGGAGGGAGGAAAGAACGGAGGAGAGAAGGGAGGAGGGAAAAGGGTAGGGTAAAGAAGGAGGGAAGAAGGAGGGTAGGGGAGGGAGGCAAAGGGGAAGGAGGAAGGGAGGGAGGCAAAAGGGAAGGGAAGAAAGGGGGAAGAAGGAGGGGAGGGAGGGAAGCCGGAGGGAAGAGAGGAGAGATGGAGGAGGAGGAGGGGGGGGTTGAAGGGAAGACAAGTTGACGTGGCAGAGGCTCGCTATCTGACACAAATTGTAGGTGTCACAACCCTCTCACTTGACATACACCTGTTTCCGGTGGGGTCTTCTGTGCAGGAGGGGGGGATGGAGGGGGGGAGGAGGGGGAGGGAGGAGTTGGAAGAGGGAAGGAGTGGGTGGATGGAAGAGTGGACGGAGGGGAGAGAGGGGAAGGACGGAAGAGGGGGAGAGGGAGAAGGTGGGGAGAGAGGGAGGAGGAGGGGGGAGAGGGAGGAGGAAGGGGGAGAGGGAGGAGGAAGGGGGGGTGAGATGTCTGACTACCAATACCACGTTTTGCATAATTTTTTGTATAGGTATGCCAGTAGCATCGGGTACTTCCCTCCCCCCTCCCTTTCTCCCCTACACCTTTCCCTCTCCTTGAACTATCCAACCTCTGTGTCATTCTCTCTCTCTCTCTCTCTCTCTCTCTCTCTCTCTCTCTCTATCTATCTATCTATCTTTTTCTCTTTCTCTCTCCATCCTATTACCCTCCCCTTCTCATCCCCCCTCCTCCCCTATCCCCTCCTCCCTCCCTCTCTCCCCCCTCCTTCCCCCCTCCCTCTCTCATCCCCCCTCCTCCCCATTCGTCCCCTTTCTCCCCATTCCCCTCCCCCCTCCCACTCCTCTCCCTTTCTTCTCCTCCCCCTCCCCCCCTCCCCCCCGCCCATCCGCATGTGTTACCTGTAATGGCGCATCCGCCATTGTCGTTTTGTTTCCTGTAATTACCGCGGAGTTAATAAGTAATTATGATTCCCCCGCCCCCTCCTCGCCCTCCCTCCCCCTCTCCTCATCCTCATCCCCTTCCCCTCTTTCCTCTTCCTTTTCTCTCTGTCCTTCTTTTCCCTCGTTTCCCGCCTCCTTCCCTTTCTCTTCTTTCTTCTTCTGTTTTTTTTTTTTTTTCTCTTTTTTTTTTTTTTTTTTTTTTTTTATCACGATCCTTTCTCCTATTCTTATTCATTTATTCTATTCGTTCTTCTCTTTTCCTTTCTCTTTATTTCCTTCGTCTCATTTGTTTTATCCGTTTGTTCAGTGTATCCTTTTATTATCATTATCATTATTATTATCATTATTTTCATCATTATTATTATCATTATTATCTTCTTTATCTTGTGCTTTTTGTTTTTTCTCCTCCAGAT
>NW_028234438.1:11008181-11018181 GCF_977035675.1 Penaeus japonicus | reverse complement strand
CTCTCTCTCTCTCTCTCTCTCTCTCTCTCTCTCTCCCTCTTTCTCTCTCTCTCTCTGTCTCTTCACCATTCCCGTTTCCCATTCGTCTTCGCCAGAACATTCATAAAAAACAAAATCAAACTTATCACCCCAATATCCCTGATTTATTTTCCATAATAAATTCGATAGACACACCTTAAATCATAATAAAAGACGTGTGCGAGGATTAAAAATGAAAAAGATAAAAAAAAACAAATGGTGTCACCGGAAAATTGTTGCTTTCTCAATGACGCGACTTTCACCCCAGCGACGCCGAGCCTAAAGTCTTTTTCGCGGCTCTTATTTTTCCGGGATTTTACACGTTTTCTCTCTTTCTTTTCTTTCTTCGTTTTTTTTGGTCTCTCTCTTTCTCTGCGATAAATGTGTTCTTGTCCTGCACTTCGGGTTGTAAATTATATCTGAGATTGATTTATCCGAACGCAAAAGAAGAAAGGAAAAGAAAAATAAAACATATATTAGAGTCACCATCGGAAAATAATATACGCTCGTCAGCCTCCCCGAAAAAAATGGCGGGAAAAAAAAGTAGCCGCTACACGAAGCAAAGTATAACAAAAAAAATAATGAAAGAAAATAACCTACCATATAAAACCTTCCCAAACTACCTAAAAAGAGAGAAAAAAAAGAAGAAAGAGAGAAATAAAGAGAGAAAAAAGCACCCACACAGCTATTCGAATATCAAAAATACGTTCATTCTGGCGGCGCTGGACTCAACATTGACCGCCATTTCGCTAGAGGGAGGAGTGTGGAGGAAGGGGAAGAGGAGGGAGGGAAACGAGAGAAGGAGGGAGGGAAGGGGGAAGAGAAGGGAGGGAAAGGAGAGAAGGAGGGAGGGATGGGGAAGAGGAGGGAGGAAGAGGGGAGTATGGTGTGGAGGGAAAGGGAAGAGAAGGGAGGGAAAGGAGAGAAGGAGGGAGGGAAAGGAGAGAAGAAGGGAGGGAAGAGAAAGAAGAGGGAGGGAAGAGGAAAAGGAAGGAGGGAAAGTAGAAGATGAGGGAAGGATTGGGAAAGTAGAAGGAAGAGAAAACGGTGGGAAAAGTACAAACACACAACTGATATAACCGAAAGAGGACACGAAGGGAAAAGGAAAGGGAGAAAGAGAGAGAAAAAGGGAAAGATAGAGAGAGAAAAAGGGAGAGATAGAGAGAGAAAAAGGGAGAGATAGAGAGAGAAAAAGGGAGAGATAGAGAGAGAAAAAGAGAGAGACAGAGCTCAAGAGAAAAAGAGTAGAAAGAGAGAGACAGAGCTTCAGAGAAAGAGAGTAGAAAGAGAGAAAGAGAAAGACAGAGCTCTAGAGACATAGAGAGAAAGAGAAAGACAGAGCTCTAGAGACAGAGAGAGAGAGAAAGAGAGCGAGAGAAAGAGAGTAGAAAGAGAAAAAGAGAAAGACAGAGCTCTAGAGCCATAAAGGTAGAGAGAAAGAGCGAGAGAAAGAAAGTAGAAAGAGAGAAAGAGAAAGGCAGAGCTCTAGAGACATAGAGAGAGAGAGAGAAAGAGAACGAGAGAAAGAGAAGCCCCAATGGAGTGCTTCCAGCCCCAGTTTCCTTTGCAATTACGAGTATCCCGAAGCTTTACACAGAGCGGTACCGAACATTTTTACCTGGATGGTTGCGAGCGAAAACCGGCCGGTGGGGGGAGATAGGGGGAAGAGGGAGGTAGGGAGAGGGATGGGGGATGGGGGAAGTAAAGAGGTATGGAAAAGGGGGATGGGGTAAGGGGGAGGTAGGGAAAAGGGGGATGGGGTAAGGGGGAGGTAGGGAAAAGGGGGAAGAGGAGGTAAGGAAGGGGAAGGTGGAAGGGGGAAGGGGAAGAGAGAAATCGTTATGGATCGGACACAAACAACTGAAATAATGCTCCGTTTTTTCAACTTTTTTTTCTCTTTCTGTCTCTTTTCTATGTGGGGGGTAGGAGGGGTGGGGTAGGGGTGGGAGATAGGGGTGACTATAAAGGCTATACTTCTTTGGTGTATCTGAACTATAAATAGGGAGACAGAAAAATAGATAGATGGATAAATAGTAAGATAAACAAGACAGACACATAAACTAGTTGACTGACTAATAGATAGATAAATAGATAAATAGTTTTTTACTTGGGAATGCACTGATATATATTTTCCAACCAATTTCTTCAGTTATTTATAGTCCGCGTGTAGTTAATAATATCGATCATTTTCCTTTGGTATCTTCTTCATTAACATTTCGCCAAAATTTATATGACATTTCACTCAATTAGAATAATTTAGATACATATATATATATATATATATATATATATATATATATATATATATATCGTTATCATCATCATTTACACTCTAACTCCTTCTAATTCTAAGTTAATTTTCCTCTTTTTGAAAAAAAAAAATATATATATATAGTTTTTTTTTTTCGTTATTTTTTTCTTTGTTAACGTCATAGTATTATCACTATGTTTCGTGGTATCAATTTTGTTATCTCTGTTATCAATGCTGTTATTATTATTGTTGTTGTAATCATTATTATATCATTATTTTTGTTATCACCTTTATCATCATTATGATTATTATTATCATTTTCATTATTACCGTTGCTATCATTATTATTATGATTATCATCATTATCATTATTATTTTTATTATCAATATCATTTTCATCATCATCAGAATCACTATCATCATCATCATTATGGTATTCACCACCATCATAAATAAATAAACAGAAAAATAAAACAAAAATTATATAAAAACGAAAAACGAAAAAAAAAACATAGAATGAAAAGGGTTTTGATTATGCAAATCAGATGTGGGCGAAAGGGGACAAGGGGATGATGATGGTGAGGGGGGGGTAGGGGGAGGAGGAGGAGGAGGAGGAGGAGGAGGAGAGGGGAGAGGATGGGGACGAGGAGAGAGGAGAATGGGGAGAGGGGAGAGGATGGGGAGAGGGGAGAGGGGGTGGGAGAAAAGGAGGAGGAGAGGGGAGAGGAGGAGGTGGTGTGAGAGATGGAGGAGGAGGAGGATGGGGAGAGGGGAGAGGGGGAAGAGAAGGAGGAGGAGAGGGAGAGGAGGAGGAAGATTGGGAGAGGGGAGAAGGAGAAGAGGGGAGAGGAGAGGAAGAGGGGAGACGAGGAGGAGGAAGTGGATGAAGAGAAGGAAGAGAGGGAGAGGAGGAGAAGGAGAGAAGAAAAGGAGAGAGTAAGAGGAGGTAGGAGAGGGGAGAGAAGGCGGAAAGGAGGAAAGGGAAGGGGCTGGAGGAGAATGTATAGATGTGTATATATATGTATCTATTTATGTATGCAAGTACATACATAAACACACATAAACACACACACACACATGTATACGCCCAACGCCCACGCCCGCCGCCCACAACATCCTCCCCTCTTTCTCCTCTTACCGCCCACGCCCTCACGCCCATAATCCCACCCAAGGAACCGTGATTTATATTCGGTTTTCTTGGCTGTTTATTAGAAAATAATTGCCTAATTTGCAACCGCCGACCGTGGCAGAGATGTGAGGAAAAGGAGGAAAAAATAATGTCTTGTTTCCCGCCTCATGATGAGGAGAGAGGGGTGGGGGTGAGGGTGGGGGTGGGAAGGGGAGGAAAAGGGGGAGAGGGAGAGGGAAAGGGAGGAAGAGGAAGTGTAGAGGGAAAGGAGGAGGTAGACAGGTAGGTAAAGGGAGGGAGAGGGAAAAGAAGAGGGTAAAGGAGGGAGGGAAGGAGGGGGGAAGAGAGAGAGAGAGAGAGAGAGAGAGAGAGAGAGAGAGAGAGAGAGAGAGAGAGAGAAAGGAAGATAGAACATGTTTTGGCGTGAATTTGGTACATGTCATTACCATATGTATTTTTTCTATTTTTCTCTTATCAATAGTATATTTCCTTTATAAACGAAATTATGATATTTAAAAATTTTGACAACCTTTTTTTCTGATTCTGGCGTTTCTGAAAGACTCAACCGATGCTCTTTTTTTCCGAAATACGTTCTAGATACATTTACCACACTTCGACTTCTTAATTAAAACAATACATCAAATATCTATAAATCTACAAAATATTTCGATATCAACATTACAATCGAAGAAAAAAAGAAAAAAAAAAAGATTCGACATTCGGATTCGGATCTCAAGAATGGCGTTCGCATAACAACCTCTGCAGACAGTCTGGCTGCGGATTCAGAGATCGACGAACGCTTCGGATTCATGGATTCATTTGGCGGTCTTTCACAATTTTTTTTTCTTTTTTTCCTTTTCTTTCTTTTCTTTTTTTAAGTTTATGGAGTTCGGACTTTGGTAAATCATGTGTTTATTTGATGTCTGGAGGTTGATTATTTATTTGGCGATGAAGATGATTTTGAAAATTGTTATTGTTGGAATATTTATATTACGTAGGATGCAGTGTATATTATATATTCAGTATTGTTAACGGATACTATGTTTTCATCATTAATGATAATCTTAGTTATAATAATGTGATAATGATATTGGTAGACATCATGACATTAATAACAATGATAATTACAATAAAAACATAACAATAATAATCAGGACATTAATAACAATAAAAACATAACAATAATCAGGACATTAATAACAATAAAAACATAACAATAATCAGGACATTAATAACAATAAAAACATAACAATAATCAGGACATTAATAACAAAAAAATAACCATAACAAAACCAACTCCAATAATGATGATAACATAACAATAATTCAAATAAAAACGATAATAAAAAAAACATATAATACTAATTACATTAACAATCACAACAAAGACAGAAACAATATGAAAAACAACGAAAACAATTAAAAAACGCAATGCCAATAGACCATTAATTATTATTATTTCATATCTTGTTTGTGATGCGATGTAATTCTTGAGGTACAATCACGATGAAAATAGTTATGATAAATGATATTAAAATAATTATAATCGCATATTCATACTCAAGCCGCAGTATTTTTTTCAGAGTTTTATTGACCAAAAAAGAAGTTATCAAAAAAGTTATCAATAATAATGATATTGATGATAAGTATAATTCTCACCCAAATGATACTAATATGACATAAGCTAATAATAATCATCATATTGAAAATAACACGTAATCACAGTAATCGTTCAAGAAGACTATAATATTGATACTATCATTAAAAAGATATATAAAATTATCTATAACAGATGATGAAAATAATAAATAGTAGGAATATTAACGGTATTAATATAATTGCAATGATATTAGCAACATCAATCTTACAAACAATATTAACTCACCATACCACACTTATATAAATAAATATACAGATGAAAAAAAAATAATAATAATAAATAAATAAATAAATGAATAAGCAACGGACAATAGTAACTAATTAAACAACGAACACAGTAGATAACAATAACAAGAAGAACTAAGATAACAATCAAAGTAATAAAACGCATAACTCTAATAAAAAATGATAACATAAGTAATAAATTTGATAACAATATTGATATAAAATTATTTCGTTCGCATAAGGGCTTGTACCTCCATCTGGATTCAAATACTTCATTCTCTCCTATTCTCTTTCTCTCTCCTTTTCTTTTTCTTTCTCTCTCTTCCTCTCTTTATCACTCTAGTTCTCTTGTTATTATTGTTATTATTATTATCATTATTAATATTATTATTATTATTATTATTACTATTACTATTATTATCATCATCATTATTATTATTATTATCATCATCATTATTATTGTCATTACTATTATTATCATTATGATTATTGATTCATGTATCTCTTTTCCTTCTTCATTTTCCTCGTCTTTTCTTCTTCTTCTACTACTTTTCCATATTTTTTTCTCTCTTTCATTTATCATTTCTTCGACTTTATTTATTTTTTCTACTTCTCCTTCTTCCTCCTGTGCTGTTTCTTCTTATTTTTCTTTTTATTATTCTTCTATTATTTCTTATTATTATTATTATCCCTTTTCTAATAAAGTAAGGATCTTTTGCAACATCAATATTTGATGTTGCAAAAATGTTGCTTCGTCTAGAGGTACTTGCGTTATGGACCAGTAAAGCATTGAATTCCTTTATTTTATAAGATCAAGCTTTATGTTATATCGTGTTTTCAATCGCTACTATTTTTGTGTAATGTTATTTCGTGTTTTCAATTATTACTATTTTTGTATAATGTTATTTCGTGTTTTCAATTATTACTATTTTTGTGTAATGTTATTTCGTGTTTTCAATCATCCCTGTTCTTGTTAATATCAATATTAATAGCGATATAATCATCCCCAGTGTTCTCATTCTTAATATTATCGTAATTCTTCTCATTCTTATTATCACCGCAATCCTTCTTATCATTAAACTTAATAATAATTCACTCATCGGTGCTATATCGCGTGCTATTTTTCTATCCATTAATTTAAAAAGTTAACGGTCACATTAAATAATAAATAACCGCTACTTTCACGTATTCATATCAATCTCAATATCACTATCACATTCTTAGCATACGATGTATTTATCCTAAGTAAGAAGAATAAGAGTGTTATCTCCCCGCTGATAAGAACGGGCGTTAGATAAGGCTTAACCAGTATCATTCTCGGGAATTCTATATAACTATAAAATCACTTTATCTTAATATAATGAGTAATATAATGAGTAAATCATTTTATAGAAACCCTCATTTGTCATGACTATCATCTCATTATTTTCATATCATTCATTTCTTATCTGGCTATCTGTCAATAACATCACAGTCGTAAAACCATATATGGAATTAACTATCAAGATTTTTATTTGTTTGCTTCTGTAACTATTTTGGATTTGTCTTGTCATTACGATACTCTTTTTGATAAAGTGTTTTGTCTTTTAATCTATGGTGATTTTTTTTTTTTTTTATCATTTTGCTAATTGTTATTAATCTTCCTCTTATGCTCTAATGTGGTATGGTATTTTGCTATATTTGTGTGTTTTATAATCTTTTTTTTTCTGTTTTTGTATCTTTTTCTTTGTTTTATATATCTTATTCCGTCCTTTTCCTTTGTCGGATTATCATTCTCTCTCTCTCTCTCTCTCTCTCTCTCTTTCTCTTTCTCTCTCTCTCTCTCTCTCTCTCTCTCTCTCTCTCTCTCTCTCTCTCTCTCTCTCTCTCTCTTTCTCTCTCTCTTTCTCTTTCTCTTTCTCTCTCTGTCTCTTCCCTTCCCTCTCCTCTTTCCCTCCCTTTCACCCTCGCTTCCGCCCTTATGCCCTCTCCCTCTCCTTCTCTCCTTCCCTCCATCTTCTCAAAAGTAGATGACCAATAGAAATAAAAATAGGTAAACAGGATATAAAACAAAATCCAATAAACACAATAGATATAAGATCAACCAACAAATACGAGAATAGAAACAAACGATTTAACCCAAAATATATTAAATCAAGAAGAAGAAAAAAAAGTGATTCAAACATAAAAAAAATCTATACCAAAAGAGAGAGAGAAAAACAAAACAAAAAAAAATGATAAGAATGACCCGACATACACGATAAAAAAATATATATATATACGTATCAAAAGAAGAAACTGACTTAAACCAAGAGAAGAAGAAGAAAAAAATAAAACCCAAGAACAAAAATCACAAAACAAACAACTCACCCCCCCCCAAAAAAAAAAAAAAAAAAAAAAAACAAGCAGCATCGATATAAAACCCAGCGCTTCACAAGAGCCAAAAAAACGAAGCACTTGAGGCAGAGCTTCGGTATCGCCAAAATTACAGGAAACTCTAGGGACCAAATCCCCTTCATTAATGGAAATTACAAGAAGAAACTAGTGCTTTGCTGAGATTTATGGCCCGGAGGAGATCACTGTTGCCGAGATGTGTGTGTGTGTCTGTGTGTGTGTGTGTGTGTGGGTGTGTGGGTGTGATTTTATTGGCGGGGTTGTGCGTGTCTGTGTGATTGTGATTGTGTGTGGGGGGGATTTTATTGGCGAATGCGTGTGTGTATGTGTGTGTGTGTGTGTGTGTGTGTGTGTGTGTGTGTGTGTGTGTGTGTGTGTGTGTGTGTGTGTGTGTGTGTGTGTGTGTGTGTGTGTGTGTGTGTGTGTGTGTGATTTCATCGGCGGGATTGTGTGTGTATGTGTGTCTATTAGATTTTATTGGTTGTATTGCTATCAATTCTTGGTTTTTGTGGTTGTTGTGGTTGGTGTGTTTTTTTCCCTCAGTTTTTAGTTCGTGTTTGTATTTTTTTGTTTTGTTTTTTTTACTGATTTCTTTCATTTATTTCTATCTTTGATTTGTTTCTAGTTCTCACTTTTAATATACATTTATTTTTATCCTCTTCCTCTTCTTCCTCTTCTCCTCCCTGCGATCGCCGTATGTCTATCCGAACACCAAAAAATATATATCTATTTTTCTTAATAAAAAAAAAAAAAAAAAAACACACACACACCATTAACTTCCATTAATTGAACACCGTTGTTCAAAAAAAAATGATACGAACGAGATCGGGTTCAGAACGGAAACGAGGTCTGAACACTTGCGGCCACAGCTTGTTCATCGCCGTGTGAACAAAGCGGTGAGTTATAACCCGAGCGAAGAGCCAGTTCAGAGGCTAAGCGGTCGGGTGGCTGTTGAAGTCTACGGGTACTGCGCGCCGCGTTTTGGACTGCGACGAGCTGTGGCTTTCATCATATCTCGTATTTTTAGAGGATATATTTCGCGTTATATTCTGAGTGCGTGGTTGAAGAGCGTTGATATAATGTCCTTTACGTATGTTAATTGTATCAACGCTCGGCCGTGCCTGAGCGGGGTTCTATATAAAAGAAATCACTAAAATATTAACTAAACCTTAAGGTCTTCGCCAGATAACACCTTGTGATCTAGTAAATATAAGTGTAGTTGGTGCTGGCGCATGCGTATCCTAATGTTTGAGAATTGAGAACTAGATCACCGAGGTAGATTTGTGTATGGGAAGATAAAACCCTAAGGTAGTGCTAGGTTCAGTTAAGTTACGCACAAAATGTTGATATTTCGCAAAAGTAACACGCATAAGAGTATTCAAATTTAATAAATATTAAATCAGAGATAAATGTATTAGAGAATTACACTCAGTTTGGTACCATGTTGTCGGTACCTCAATTATAAAGATATTACACCTTTTCGATACCAATAGATCTTGGTATTTTTCGATGTACAGTGATATCAAGTTTTTCTGATACCGAAATGCCTTGATCAATTCTAAACATTTGCTAGATATGCGGGAATTACACTTTTTTCTAGTACCACGATATCCTGGTATTCTCCGGACATCCTCTTAATACCTACAATTTACACTTTTTTTTTTTTAAGGAGGTACCACGCTCAAAGTATACCTTTGATCTTACACTTATTATTATTTCCTTTTTTTCTATAACGAAGAAGAGTACCGACCTCTAGTTATAGCAATGGATATTGATTATGGTATCACTGCCAACCACTGGCTTCCGCTAACCCCCTCCCTCCTCTCCACCCCCACCCCCACCCTTACCCCCAACCCCCACCCCACCCCTTGCTACGAATCTCAATGATAACACTTTATCAAGTTCATTCACACCTTTAAACACCGGCATTTCTCCGGCTGTGATAACCAGGCTGGCTCGGCCGAAATTATAAGGCGAAAAATACCCGGTTTATTTATGAGGCGGAGAAAGAAAGACAAAAAACAGGAGAGAGTAGTTGCTGAGAAAGATTTGACTTTAGAAGTTAGTTAGGTTGATATAGGTGTTTATTTGGTATTGTGTTTTTTTGTTTTTCGGAAGGATCGGATTTTTTTTTATGTTTTTTATTTCATTTCTATTTCTATCTTTATCTTATTTTATTTATTTATTCATTTGTTACATTAGTATTGTCTAATTTTGGAGAAGTATTGGTACTATCCATTAAAGGTCCCTTTTGTGAAATAAGATATAAAGGAATGCGATAAATAAATATACAAATAATTTCTAAAATACCAATAAGAATCCCAAATATAATATATGAATATATA
>NW_028234438.1:11000681-11003181 GCF_977035675.1 Penaeus japonicus | reverse complement strand
AAAGAAAAAAAAAAAAGAAAACTAACAACAAAGGCATGAGGAAGAACCGAGAAGAATAAGAGAAGGAAGAAGAAAGCGAAAGAAATAAAAAGAGAAGATAAGAAGAGAGAGAAACCAAACAACAGAGGGAGGCGAAAGAGGGGAGAAGCTAAAGAGGGCAAGAACAGGAAGAAGAGGTCGTTTGGAGGTGTTACGACCTTTGCTTTTTGACTTCACGTGAGATGTGACATGATAAGACGTGACAGGTGAAGTGATGTCATGAATAAAAAAAATATAACAATCTCCCCCCCTCTCCCCATCCCCCTCTCCTCCCCCCTCTCCCCTTCCCCCCCGTTCAAACACCGCCTCTGAAGGCATATGTTTAATGTCTTCTCAACACGCAAAAAAAGATATATATATATATATATATATATATATATATATATATATATATATATATATATATAATATATATATAATAATTATATATATATTTATATATATATATATGTTTATATATATATATATATATAATATATATATATATATATATATATATAATATATATATATATATATATATATATATATATATATATATATATATATATATATATATTAATATATATATATATATATATAATATATATATATATATGTATATATATATAATATATATATATATATATATATATTATATATATATATGTATATATATATATATATATATATATATATATATATATAATATATATATATATATATATATATATATATATATACTTGTATATAATTATAAAGGAATTTAAGACAAAAAACGTTAAACAAATTGCTTTGCTTTTTATTTTCTATTTTTTTTCTTTGCCTCTTTTCAAATCTTTATTTTTTCCTTTTGTTTGACTGTTTTCTTTTTTACTATTCTTTAATGCATTTTTCTTTTCTTTTTTATTTCTTGATATGCTCTTTTTTCTTTGCACTTTATTTACATTAAGAAAAAATAATCCCGCTAAAAGTGAATAATTGATATAACAATGATGATGTAATGATAATTAATATGATAATTGATATGATGATAATGACGTAATGGCAATTAAGATTACAACAAGGACTTAACGTTCATGGAAATAATACAAATAATGAAATGATAATTATTAAGATAATAAAATAATGTCATGTGGACGTCAAAGGAAAAAAAAAAAAAGTTAAGACATGTCACTGTTAAAGAGTAATTTATGTCCTATCGTTTTTTGTTTTTTCTCTCTCTCTCTCTCTCTCTCTCTTCTTACTTCACTTACGAAGATTAATCAATTCACCTCAAATCACTTCATTCGACCCCCCTCCCCCCTTTCCCCTCCCTATCCTCTCCGACTTCCCCCTCCTCCCCCTCCTCCCTCCCCCCCCCCTTTCAGTCCCTCTCCTTCCTCTCCTTTCGCTCTTTCCTTCCTCTTCCCTCTCCTTCCCCTTTCCTCACCCTTTTTTCGTTCCTCTCCTCTCCCCCATTTCCCTATTCCTTCCTCTTCCTCCACCTCCTTTTCTTCTTATTTTGGTTCATCTTCCTCTTCCTTTGTTTCCTATTCCTCCGCCTTCCTCTTATTTTTTTTCTCCCTTATTCCTCGTTCTCTTTTTTCCTCTTCCTCTCTCTCTTTCTCTTTTTTTCCTCTACCACCCTCTCCTTCTCTTTCTTTTCCCTCTCTTCTCTCTCTTCCTCTCTTTCTTCCTCTTCCACTTCTTTCTCCTTCTCCTATCCTTCCTTCTCTCCCCCTTCTTCCCTGCTCTTCTTCTTTTTCTTCGACCTCTTCCTCCATTTCATCTTCTTCCTCTTCCTCCATCTCTTCCTCCCCTTCTCTGTTCTCCTTCACCTTCTCTCCCTCCCCCTTCTTCACAACCTACTCTTCCTTCTCTCTTTTTCCTCTTTCTCCTACCTCTTCTACCACCTTCCTTTTTCTCATGGCTCTCTTCCTCCTCCTCCACTCCCTCTTTCTCCTTCTCTTCCTTTCCTACCTCTTTTTCCTTCTCTTTCTTCTCTACCCCACTTCCTCTTCCTTCGCTTCCTCCTCCTCCTCCTCCTCAAATATGACTTATCTCCTGTCATCCCCCCCTCCCCCCCTCAGGACAGGTTTCTTTGATACTAGATCCCTCCTTTCACCCCCCTTCCCCCCCCCCCTTTTCCCTAACATTAATCTATTTTATTCGCTTGATTACGTACACAAACGCACATGTACAAGCACATACACATTAACACATGCACATACAAATGCACAGGTATAAACATATGCACATACACATACACAATTAAATATACATACACATACATATATGTATGCCCATACACATACATAAATAAACGCACACACACACACACACACACACACACACAGACTAACTTGTCATCAATAAATCTATCGAGAGTGATTTTATAAACCTTATTGACACTTGTTTTAAGGGTCAATTTCGACAGGTGTTTTTAATCCGCAAATTCGCTTGTCCAGAGAGAGAAGGAGAAAGAGAGAGAGAGAGAGAGA
>NW_028234438.1:10985681-10988181 GCF_977035675.1 Penaeus japonicus | reverse complement strand
ATAACTCACCATCACCACCATAACTCACCATCACCATAACCACCACCACCACCACCATAACTCACCACCACCATAACCACCACCACCATAACTCACCATCACCACCATAACTCACCACCACCACCATAACTCACCACCACCATAACCACCACCACCATAACTCACCATCACCACCATAACTCACCACCACCACCACCACCTCCCTCTGCATCGCCTGTATGGTGAGCCGAGACAGGTGTTCCCTCGAGCGCGCAACAGGTGTTTTTCGGTGGTGTGGTGGGCAGAGTCCGCGCTTGGGAGACAGATGTTCGTGTCAGAACGGTGTGTTGTTTGTTTCTTTGTTTCTTTGTTTTGTGTGTGTGTGTGTTGGTGTTTGTGTTTGTGTGTGTGTGTGTGTTTGTTTGTCTGTATTTTTGTTTGTTTTTGTTTGTGTCTGTTCATTTTGGCTGGGTTTTTGTCTTCCTTTATGTATCTTTTTGTGTATCATGTATATATATATATATATATATATATATATATATATATATATATATATATATATATATATATACGTATTTGTATATATATGTATTTATGTATATATAAATATACATATTGAGAGAGAGAAAGAGAGATACAAAAAGAGAGACAGATAAAAATTGATAGATTGAAATAGGATAGAAAATTGTGTAGAAAGTATATTCATATATATATATATATATATATATATATATATATATATATATATATTTATATATTTGTGTATATATATATATTTATAATATATTTGTATATATATATATATATAATATATATATATATGTGTGTGTGTGTGTGTGTGTGTGTGTGTCTGTGTGTGTGTGGTGTATATATATATATATTATATATATATATATATATATATATATAATATATATATATATATAAAATATATATATATATATATATATATATATATAATGTATTTATAATATATATATATAATAATATATATATATATGTATATATATATATATATATATACATACACACACACAGACACACACACACACACACATTATATAACATATATATATATATATAAATATATATATAATATATATATATATATATATATATATATGTATATAATATATAATTGTGTGTGTGTGAGTGTGTGTATATATACATATATATGTATTATATATATATATATTATATATATATATATATATATATATATATATATATATATATATATATGAATATTATTTCTACGTATTTTTCTATCCTCTTTCAATCTATCACTTAATCTATTTTCAACTCTCTCTCTCTCTCTCTCTCTCTCTCTCTCTCTCTCTCTCTCTCTCTCTCTCTCTCTCTCTCTCACACACACACACACACACACTATCTCTCTCTCTATCTATCTCTCTCTCTCCCCCCCCCCCCCTCTCTCTCTTTCTCCGTCTCATCCTTTCCCCAAAGAAAATCTCCTTCCCCTGCAAAAGAGCCCAAGTCGCTATCCAACGGGCAATCGGACACATAGACAGACAGACACAGACAGACAGGCAGACAGAGTTATCCCAGTGATTACGAAAGCGTCAAACAAACCGTCCCCACTCTGTCGCTCACCTGTTTGCATAATTTAAGAGCCAAATTCATTACCAGGTATCCGGATGTGTGATTTATGGCCCCTTCCCCCCCCCCCCTCCCCTTTCCATTTAATCTTAACATTTTTTTTCAATTTTTTAAAAAATGTTATTTATTTATTCTTTTAAGTTGGTTTTTTTTTAATAGTTGGGTTGAATAGAAAGATTTTTTTTTAATAGTAGGGTTGAATAGAAAGATTTTTTTTTTTTTTTTTTTTTGGGGGGGGGGGATAAAGTTAATGGTAAAGTTGACTTTTGGTGACTTTTCGTATGATGTTTTTTTGACTTTTTATTGTTTTTGATGTGATTATGAAATCTTTGGTTATCAATATCTATCTTTTTATGTTCATTATTTCTTTGTCGTTATTTTCGTTAGTATCATTATCATCATTGTTATTATCATTATTATTATTATTACTGTTATATCATTATCATTATTGCATTTTATTATTATCATATTAATTTTTATATCATAATCATCACCATTATTATCATCACTATCATCATTATTACTATTATCTATATTATCATTATCATTATCATTATTATCATCATTATTAAAATTATTACACTCATCATCATTATCAAATTATTATCAATATTATCGTTAATATCATTATCATTACTATCATTATAATTATCCTTATCATCATATTTATCCCATGTGTGTGTGTCTGTATGTGTATGAGTCTGTATGTGTGTATGAGTCTGCATGTGTGTATATGTGTATGAGTCAATATGTATGTATGAGTCTACATGCGTGTGTAAGTGTATGAGTCTGTATGAGTGTCGGGGGGTGGGGGGAGGGGGGAGGGTGAAGGGGGAAGGGCACTTGGCTTTAGAAGTTGCCGTAAAGTTGTTATTTAAATGTTAATAAGCAATGGTTCTTCGTG
>NW_028234438.1:10974275-10981775 GCF_977035675.1 Penaeus japonicus | reverse complement strand
AAAAACAAAAGGGAGAAAACAAACAAACACAAAAAACAAAAATATAAACGTTCATCAGACAAATAAATTAACAAGGAATATTTACACAAAACGTGTTCTATAACTTTGCCTATTAACAGTATATCATCGCTTTATGTAAATCATAGATTGAGAAATATAAGGATTAAGATGTCGTTTTATTATTCTGTCTATTTCTTCATTTATTTGTAAGTTGATATAGTCATCTATCTCTCGTCCTCTCTCTCTCTCTCTCTGTCTGTCTCTCTCTCTCTCTCTCTCTCTCTCTCTCTCTCTCTCTCTCTCTCTCTCTCTCTCTCTCTCTCTCTCTCTCTCTCTCTCTCTCTCTCTCCCCTCCCTCCATCTATCCCTCCATCTCTCACTCTCTTCCCCAACCCCCTCCCCTCCTCCCCTTCCCCCTCTCCCTTTCCCCCTCCTCTCTCTCTCTCTCTCTCTCTCTCTCGAAATACGATCTCTTTGCATGTCTCCATAATATTATATGCAATAGAAGATGATAGGAGAGATAGAGAGATAACACTGGGTTAACGGCTATTGGAGAGAGGGAGAAAAGGACTTTGACCCTTACGCTAAGCTGGTTTTAAGGGTCTAATTAGCATGTAAGTTGGGGATCCAAGCGGTCAGCTAGGGTAATTTGTACAAGGTGAGGGCGGAGGTGGGAGAGGGGGAGAGGGGTGGGGGTAGATGGTGGGGGGAGAGTAGGTGGAGACAGGGAGGAAAGGAGGGAGGGAGGCGGGGAGAGGAGAATGGGGAGAGGGAGGGAGGGAATGAAGGTGTAAAGAGGAGGGAGGGAGGGAAGGAGGCGGGGAGATGGGAACGAGGGAGGGAGGGAGGGAAAGAAGGTGTTAAGGAGAGGGAGGGAGGGAGGGATGAAGGAAGGGAAGGAATAAGGGGGAGCGAAGAAAAATGGATAGATATATTAGGGGAGGAGAGGAGGGAATTGAGGGAGGGAGGGAGGAAAAGTGGATAGATAGAAAAGGGGGGTTAGGAGGGAAGGGGATATACGTAAGAGGAAGAAAGGGAAAGGAAAGTGATGAGAGGGAAAAGAAATATGGAAGAAAGGAGTAGATAATCATAGCAGAAGTAGATATAAAAAGAAGGGATAGGTAGAAGAAGAGAGAAGAAAGAAAAGAAGGTGGGGAGGGGGGGGGGAGATAATAAAAAAGATAGATAAGGAGATATGATATGATGAAGATGAATAAGGAAACAGAGAAGAGAAATCAAGCAAGCGAATAATGATAATAATATCGATAATGATAATAGCAATAATAAAGATAAAAGTAATGATAATGATAATAATGATAATAGTAATAATGATAATAATGATGACGATGATAATGATAATGATGATAATAAGGATAATGATAATAGTAATGATAGCAATGATAATAAAAATAATAATGATAAGAAGAAGAATGAAGTTGATATCATATCTATTAATGATAATGAAAATAAAGGTTATAAGGATAAAGATAAGGATAACATTGATAATAATGAAAAAAATAGTAATAATGATAATAATAATAATAGAAAACAAAATAAAAACAATAACAATAACAAAAAGATACCAATAATACACTAAATTAATAAATAAACAAAAAACATAAACAAAGACAATAAACAACAACAACAAAAGCAATCTTGCTGACTCATGCCCCAGGGGATGATTGAAAGGGGGAGGGGAGGGAGGGGGAAGGGTAGGGGGTCCTGTCCCTTGTGATGACGTCAGCAAATTCTCCTTTCCTTATATGGGCTTTTGTGACGTGACATATGTTGGTCGTCAGATCATATGCGATTATGAATACGTACATGTGCAGTAAGCACGTGTACACAGTCTTACTCACGTGTATTTAGGTATCGAGGTGTTGGGGGTGGGGGTGGGGGTGGGGAGGGGGGAGGTGGAGGTGGTGATTGTTATGCTTATTTTTTTCTTTTCTTTTTTTTTCTTCTGTGTCTTGAATTTGCATGTATATGTTTATTTGAAATACTCTTATTCTTACTCTTACTCTTACTCTCTCTCCCTCTCTCTCTCTCTCTCTCTCTCTCTCTCTCTCTCTCTCTCTCTCTCTCTCTCTCTCTCTCTCTCTCTCACCCCCCCACCCCCCCTCTCTCACTCACTCTCTCTCTATCTCTCTTCTCTCATCTCTCTCTCTCTCTCTCTCCTCTCTCGCTCTCTCTTTCTTCTCCTCCTCCCCTCCCTCCTCCCTCCCTCGCTCTCTCTCTCTCTCTCATCTCATCATCTCCTCTCTCTCTCCTCTCTCTCCTCGCCTCTCCCCCCCCTCCCCCCCCCCCCCTCTCTCTCTTCTCTACCTCTCTCTCTCTCTCTCTCTCTCTCTCTCCTCGTCCTCTCTCTCTCTCCTCTCTCTCTCTCTCTCTCTGCTCTCTCTCTCACATTCTTCTTCTCCTCCTCCCTCCCCTCCCTCCCTCTCTCTCTCTCTCTCTCTCTCTCTCTCTCTCTCTCTCTCTCTCTCTCTCTCTCTCTTCTCCCCCTCCCCTCCCTCTTTACTAGCGTATTAGGTTTCTAATTCATTCATAAAAAAATACAAATGTGTGAATGAATTTTAACTCAGAAGTCAGCGTGCGTAAGCTTTTTTAACACTTGGTCATTCTTTGTTATCAAAGGCGTAAATGGGCCAAGTAATTATAGTAGTTTAAGTAAAATAAGTACGTATGTTAAATGAAAAAAAAAACTTTTCCTTTCTATTTTCTTTCTATTTCCTTCTTTCTTCTGTTGTTCGTTTCTATATTTCATCCTATGATGAAGAGATTACCCAACATAGCAGTTAACCTAACACCTCTAATCTCGTTCTCTTAATAGGGCTAAACACGATGTAATTTATATAATTTTCAATTTCCAATCTCTTACGAATCTCGACATTAAACTCAAAGCAAAAAGTGTCGTATCCAGAAAATAACAGGCAATCAGCCGCGTGTAAACAGATAAAGTGGAATAATTTTACCTCATAACTCTCTATTTTTTTCAATGATATGTATTCCAATTTAAAGAAGATACTTATGACGTCATTCGTGGTTTAATTTTCTGATCTATATCAAGTAAAAGAGCGATTTGTTTTTATATGTCGATTGTATCATCTGTGTCGGATGTAAGATACTAAAATTCTTGTATGTATGAATGTATGTATGTATGTACATATAGATAGATAGACAGATTGATAGATAGATAGATAGATTGATTGATAGATATACAGAGTTTCTCTCTCTGTCTCTCTCTCTGTCCCTCTCTCTCTCTCTGTCTCTCTGTCTCTCTCTCTCTGTCTCTCTGTCTCTCTGTCTCTCTCTCTCTGTCTCTATATATATAATATATATATATAATATATATATGATATATAATATAATATATATACATATATAATATATATATGTGTGTGTGTGTGTGTGTGTGTGTGTGTGTGTGTGTGTGTGTGTGTGTGTGTGTGTGTGTGTGTGTGTGTGCGTGTGTGTGTGTGTGTGCGTGTGTGTGTGTGTGTACACATAATGATAGATATAGACATAGACGTATGTAGACATAGATAGATAATGATAGATATAGACATACATAGAGAGATAGATGTGTGTATGAATAAAAAAATATATAGATAGAGATACAGGGTGGGGCAGAACCTCAAAACATATACATATATATGTATATAGATAGGTTGATGAATAGATAGATAGTTACAGATACAGATATGGATAGATCGATATGATTTAGATAAAGACAGATAGATATGGGTATAGATAAAGTGACAGATAGATATTGATATAGATAAAGACAGATAGATATTGATATAGATAGACAGACAAATAGTTAACAAAAATAGATTGTAATTAAGCATATGGATACTTCACCTAGTTCGTGCCTAAGAAATATATATGAACACACACATAAGATAAAAATGTTTTGTGTTTATCACTTTATGAATTTGTAATGATTTACTTAACGAATTAGAGGGGGCGAAATTGCTCTTGTAAAGACAACAAAAAATGTAGATTTACATATGAATATTAAGTGTGTATGTGTGTGTGTGTGTGTGTGTGTGTGTGTGTGTGTGTGTGTGTGTGTGTGTGTGTGTGTGTGTGTGTGTGTGTGTGTGTGTGTGTGTGTGTGTGTGTGTGTGTGTCGTTTGCTTGCATGTACTTGTGCATGTGGGTGTTTTTATACCAATAATATATATTTTAAGATAGCGATTACTAACTTCTAAGTACAGATTTAGATCATGAATGAATGACTAAGGTGTAAGTAAATACTAATCATAAAACTATCAAAGGATCTTAATATGGTATGCAGATACAACATGATAATACCAATTATGTAAATGTTATAGGATTCTTAATGATTATACATATAACTCGTATTTTTTGCTCCTTTTTTAATCTATTTTCTCTCTAAAAAAAAAAAAAAAAAAATACAGATATCACCTTGCAGAAGTCACCAGCAATATCGCATTTCGAGCTAAAATGTCGAGTGATGTATGCAAGCGGACTTCAACTCCTAATCAACAGGCGCTGATTAACGAGCGTGATAGTGCTGCCATCTATGTTTTGTTTACACGTCACTGCTCGCTTATCTCCTTCTGTCATCGGCGGCGCAACATATGTGTTCGTCCGCTCTGTGCTTCCTTTATTTTTATTGGCGTGGCTTTCCATTCTTTGGTTTATTATTGTACTGTTTGGGCTGTTTTTTGTTTTCTTATATAGACTCATATATATACATGTATATAAAGATGTGTATATATATACATATATATATATATATATATATATATATATATATTATAATATATATATATATATATATATATATATGTCTATATGTCAATATAATACTACACGTGTGTGTGTGTGTGTGTGTGGTGTGTGTGTGTGTGTGAGTGTGTGTGTGTGTGTGTGTGTGTGTGTGCGTGTTGAAAATGCGTATTTGCACACACACACACACACACACACACACACACACACACACACACACACACACACCATATATATATATAATATATATATATATATATTATATATATATGTATATTATATATATATATATATATATATATATATATATATATATATTTATAGATATATAGATATATACACATACTGTAAGATCAGCATTATAAACACAGCACCTCCAAACACGAGTCTAATCCAGTCCAGGTATAAATATAAACCGTAGATATTGCAACTCCAGCCTTGCCATTGCATGCCACGAACTAATAACATTCGTCTTGACAGAGATAGAGATCACGGTCCGAACGTACGCTAAATTCCGTTCCGTGGAGGCGGCGTGTGATGTGGAGGCGATTGCACGGACCAACATGTGGCGTTGACTTTGGGGAATCGACCTGCAAGTTGCAAAGAGGGGAGGCTTTGAAGATCACCTGCTGGCGGTGGCGGTGGCGGGGAGGTAAGGTCAGAGTAGGTTAAGGTAAGTGACTGTCAGAGGATACGCACATGGACTCACATATAAATTCTTACATGTATACCTATAAACAGAAGCGCATCAATTTATGCACACATACATAAATATGTGTGTATGTATATGTATATGTATATATATATATATATATATATATATATATATATATATATATTATATAATATATATATATATATATATATATATATATATATTATATATATATATAATATATATTATATAATATATATATATATATATATATATATACATGTATGCATATGTACATATATGTACATGTATGTATATATATACATATATATATATATATATATATATATATATATATATATATATATATATATATATATATATATATATATATATATCTGTATATATATATATGTATATATATATATATATATATATATATATATATATATATATAGAGAGAGAGAGAGAGAGAGAGAGAGAGAGAGAGAGAGAGAGAGAGAGAGAGAGAGAGAGAGAGAGAGAGAGAGAGAAAGAAAGAGAGAGAGAGATAGAAGAAAGAGAAAGAGAGAGAGAGGAAAGAGAGAAGAAAGAGAGTGAGCGAAAGATAAATGGAGTAACCAATCGATAGATAGATAACCAGATAGACCCCCTCCCCCCTCTCATCCCTCTTTAACCGTAATCCACGCTGGATAGAGAGAGAAAGAGAAAGAAAGGGAGAGAGAGAGGAAAGAGAGAGAGAGAAAAACAAGAAAAAGAGAGAGAGAAGAAAGAGAGAAAGAAAGAGAGAGAGAGAGAAGAAAGATAAATGGAGTAACCAATCGATAGATAGATAACCAGATAGACACCCCCTCCCCCCCCCCTCTCATCCCTCTTTAACCGGAATCCACGCTGGATAAACGGACCATCGGCCATTATGCTCCCAAACCGTCATTGCAAATCCTCATCCAAGGCTCTCCTTTGCAACTCCCGCCAACTTCGTCCAATCTCGGAAAAGCAACTTTCTGCAACTTAGTAAGAGCAAGATCAACTTTCCGTAATGGAGATACTTGGTGTTGTTGCAGATGTTGCAGTCTTGATTTGCAATAGAGAATGAACTTGGGTCTCGGTGTAACTGTTGATAGTATTTGATATTGAAATTACGAGGGAGCTGCGAGGGGCGTGTGTGTGTGTGTGTGTGTGTGCGTGTGTGTGTGTGTGTGTGTGTGTGTGTGCTGGAACGGTTGTGTGAGTGTACGAATTGTGGTGAGATGACTGTGATGATTGTGTTTATGTCTTCTTTATGTGTTTGAATGTTATATGTAGCTTATGACTGTGTTTATGATATATTTTTATATGCATATATATATATATATATATATATATATATATATATATATATATATATATATATATATATATATATATATATAAACAAATACATATTACGCATACGTGTGTATTTAAGAATGAACATCTATCTATGTAAACTTATAAGCACATGAAAGAATACAAACTAACATACACATGTACACATCCATGTACGTATAAAAGACTCACACATTCATCCATCTTCTTTTCCTCCTCCTCCTCCTCCTCCTCCTCCTCCTTCTCCTTCTTCTTCTTCCTCATATTTTTTTCTCGCTTAATCAATATTTGGCGTTTTCTTCTACCTAATAATCCTTACCTTTCGCATTGTGATAGTATTCTTACAGAGTTAATTATACCAATTATCTGATTACGTAATTAGTTAATCACTTATTATGTTTTTTTTTTATTATTCCTTTTAATCCAGACGAAAAATTATGACATGTCTCACCAGATCTCACAAAACCCATTAAACACGATACGAAAGTTTTTGTGAGAAAGGATAATGGTGGTAAAGAGTTAAAGAGAGAGGGGAAGAGAGAGAGAGAGGGGAAGAGAGAGAGAGATGGGAAGAGAGAGGGGAGAGAGAGAGAGATAGGAAGAGAGGGGGAGAGAGAGAGAGAAAGAGGGGAAGAGAGAGGGAGGGGGGGGAGAGAGGGAGGAGAGAGAGAGAGGGTGGGAGAGAGAGAGGGGAAGAGAGAGAGAGATGGGAAGAGAGAGGGGGAGAGAGAGAGAGT
>NW_028234438.1:10949275-10951775 GCF_977035675.1 Penaeus japonicus | reverse complement strand
GGAACATGATGTTAAAAGGAGAAATTTGTTTGAGAAAATGTTATTTCGAAATTTGGATTATAAATTTTTATATTATTATATATTTTTTTTTTTTTTTTTATAATTAATTAAACGTATTTATTTTTTTTTATTAAATGATAAGTCACGGTATTAAAATCTTGAACTTCTCAGATAGTAATGAAGATTATTATCATGATATTATTTGAGTCATTGTCGTCATTAATATTACTATTGTTATTGTATTGTTACTATCATTATCATTAGTGATAGCATCATTATCATTGTTATGATTATCATCATTATTGTTATTATCATTATTATCATTGTTGTTTTTACTACTATCGTTAACATTATCATTACCATTATTGTTGTTATTATCATTATATTCATCATTATCATTATAATTTTATGATTATCATTATTATCTTGGTTTGTAAAAATAAAAATAAATTTCTAGTTTTTAAAGTTATTTAATTTAGTGTTTATATGTAAAAATTAAAGTAAAATACCTTCGATTGTTGCATATTGTCTGAATAAGAAGCAAAAGTTATGTAATATTTCAAAAGGGATTATTGTTATTGTCTGTTGATGAGCGGAGAGAGAGAAATAAGCGGGAGGACAGGGGAGATAGGGAGAGGAAGAGGAGAAGAAGAGAGGCGAGAGAGAAGAGACAGGAGAAGAGACGGGAGAGAGGGGAGAGAGAGAGAGGGAGAGAGAGGATGAGAGAGGAAGAGAGAAGGAGAGAGACAGAGAGAGAGAGGAGAGAGACAGGTGACAGAGAGGAGAGAGAGAGAGAGACAGAGGAGAGAGGGAGAGAGACGAGAGAGGAGGGGAGGTAGAGGACCGAGTGAGCGCGAGAGAGAGGGCGAAAGAGAGAAGAAGAGAGAGAAAGAAGAGAGGGGAGGAGAGAGACCAGTGAGCGCGCTACCGCGCTGCATCCCGCCTGTCCGAAATCGCCAGAATAGAAGAGAGAGATGCGAAGGTAGATATGTATATAGGAATAAAAAGTGTATTTGTGAGAGAAAGCAAATGCAAGATTAAAAGAACAACTAAATCAAAACATCATTTCACTTCTTCACAAAATGAATCCTACTTTTATCTCTGTTTCCTTGACCCCCTCCTCCCGTCTCCCCCCCTCCCTCCTCCCTCCTCCCGCCTCCCTCCTCCCTCCTCCCTCCTCCCTCCTCCCTCCTCCCTCCTCCCTCCTCCCTCCTCCCTCCTCCCTCCTCCCTCCTCCCTCCTTCTCCCTATCCCCGTTTCCTGCCACCCTCCTTCTTCCCCTCCCCCCCCCCTCCTATCCCCACCCCTTTCCCCCTCCTTCCAGGGCTGTGTTACACAAGCCTTTGATTACAGGTAGAGTCAGTAGGGCGTTTACCTGTCTACCTGTGTATGTGTGTAAGGGGGGGTGGGGGGGTGGAGGGTGTGTGTGTGTGTGTCTGGGTGTCTGTGTCTGTGTGGGTGGGTGGGTGGGTTTGTGTCTGTGTATGTGTGTGTGTCTGTGTGGGTGGGTGGGTGGGTGGGTTTGTGTCTGTGTATGTGTATATGTGTGTGGGTGGATGTGTGAGTGTGTGTATGTATGTGTGCGTGTGTGTGTGTGTGTTTGTGTGTATGCGTGTGTGTGTGTGTGTGTGTTTGTGTGTGTGTGTTTGTGTGTGTGTGTCTGTGTCTGTGTGCGTAGGAGAGGGGGATGGGGGGATGGGGGAATGTATAAGTGTGTATGGGTGTTTAGAGGGTGGGAGGGGGTCGGGTGGGGGAGGGGGGGTTCTTGAATATGTAAATGTATGTCGTGTGGGTCAGTAGCGGGGGGGGGGGCAGCTTGTATGGGGCGTGGGCGTGTTTCTACGTACTGTCAGTGTGTTTGTATCTGATAGGCGAGTCTATATAAAAATAAGAACATTATGCATGTGTGTGCGTAAATGTATATGTACGTCACGTATCTAAGTGTACATAACCTCAGTATATAAATGTGTGTACATCTTCCCATGTATTTATGTACATACACGTGAATAAGTATTAAAAAAGGAAAAAAAAAAGACAGTAGCTTTAATAACAGCTGTTTCACCATAATTAGCCCACATCTGTATCACCATTTCGGTTTAATTATCCCTGGTAATGACTTCCTTGCCACCGTCGCTGCAGTTGCTAAAAGGAAAATAATAATAATAATAATGATAATAATAATAATGATGATAAAGATTTAAAAAATAAAACAAAAACAGTAAATAGATAAAAAATCAAGAAGAAAAGGAAAGTAGAATGAGAAGGAAATTGTTGATATTATCATTATCATCATATGCACATATATTTAGATATATATATAGATTTATTTTATATATATATTTATATTTTGATATCATATATATATATATATAGTATATATATATACACTTTTATTATATATAGTATATTATATAATTTGATATTATATTGAGATGCATTTAAATTTATGATTTGATATATTTAGATATATATATATATATATATAGTATATATATATATA
>NW_028234438.1:10939275-10941775 GCF_977035675.1 Penaeus japonicus | reverse complement strand
ATAAAGTTTTAAGGAGTCAACGTGTGCTAAGGGTGGAAATTCGTAACTTCTCATTTGTCTAAAATATGTTTTTCGCTTCCAAACATTTTTTTCATCAAACTAGCAATTTTTCGCTAGACACCTGCTCTGTTCGTCGTTTCAAAACCACACAAGAGAAAACATAAGTGGAGGAAGAAGATATATATATATACATATACAACCGAGAAAAAAAACTGTAATAAAAAGATTTGTCTAAATACAGTTCCCGAAAGCAGGCAAGACACGATGATTGCTAGATAGTATGCAATTTTGTGCTAGAAGTAGCAGATAGCGCTCAGAAGGTGCAAAGTCTAGCGACAATGAATACTGAACAAATTATATACTTTGTAACTACATCACAGAACACGCGGAAAAGATTTAATTTCATACCTGATATGGAAAGAACAAAAATTACAGGCATTATACATTTAATTCTTGAGTATGTAATACATTGGTCTTAAAATATGACGAAGGAGGAGAGAGAGAGAAAGAGGAACAAATATGTATGTATGTAGACAGCAACAGGTTAATAAAAGAAAATAGATATAGGAAACCAAAAAGTTGAAAATAGAGAAAAATACAACCGAAGCGTAACGAAAAAAAACATGAAACGGGGAGGGGAATATGAGAAAAATGAAAAAAAAGTTAAGGTTAATTAGTAAAAAAAAAAAAAAAATACAATAATAGTGAAAAAAAGGTTATCATTTTTATTCCTATAACCATCATTATTGTAGTATAAACGATGCTAATGATGATAATATCTACAACAATTCTAACAACACCATCAAAATAGCTGTTTCTCTCAATCACAAAACACAAGCCAAGCGCCACCTGCTAAGCAGTTATCCGAGAGAGAGAAAAGCAGAAACGGAGCAGGTAGAGGAGCGGGAGTAGTGGCAAAGGCGTTTAATATGTCCAGCTAAAAGTTATGATAGAGTTTATGGTGCAGCTTTACGGCAAGTGCGCGCGTCTCTCGAATATGGCGGTTACAAATTTTCGCTTGCTTGTTTGAAGGGCTGTCTGTGGGGTCTATCTTTTGCTCTTTCTCTTTTCTTTTCTTTTCTTTTCTCTTTTTTTTTTTCTTTCTCTTTCTGTTACTCTCTCTTCCTCTCTCTCTCTTTCTCTCTTTTTCTTTATTTTTCTCTTACTCTTTCTTCCTCTCTCTCTCTTCCTCTCTCTCTCCTTTCTGTTTCTCTCTCTCTCTCTCTCTCTCTCTCTCTCTCTTTCTCTCTCTCTCTCTCTCTCTCTCTCTCTCCTCTCTCTCCTCTCTCCTCTCTCTCCTCTCTCTCTCCTATCTCTCTCTCTCTCTCGTCTCTCTCTCTCTCTCTTTCATCTCTCTCTCTCTCTCTCTCTCTCTCTCTCTCTCTCTCTCTCTCTCTCTCTCTCTCTCTCTCTCTCTCTCTCTCTCTCTCTCTCTCTCTCTCTCTCTCTCTCGCTCTCTCTCTCTTTCTCTCGCTTGACTTGCATTTACAGTTCTAAATATAACTCCTTTGAAACCTTGCAATCATATTTTTTGTCATGATCTCTGTATTGTGCTTGCTGTTGATGTTCGTATACATGTGTGTATGTTATATAGACTTGTATAGAGAGAGAGGAAGGGTGGGCAGTTAGAAAGAGAGAGAGAGAAGAGGAGGGCGAGAGAGAGTAAGATAAAGAGAAAGAGTAAGATAAAGAGAGATAGCAGTGAAAGAGAGAGAGGAAAAAAACAACAGGTATAGGTGTAGGTGCAGAAAAAAAGATGAATAGACAGATAGATAGATAAACACATACAGGTATCTAAGTATCCTTGTGTTTATGCCTCTCCCATTCATTCTTTCATTCTCTCTGTTATCTTTCTCTCACATTACGTAAAGGAAGAATAATTATTAATGATAATAATGAAGATAGGTGTGATAATGTTGATGGTGATGGTAATAACAATAAAAACAATATTATAATAATCATTACAGTTACAATGATAATCAATATAATAAAAATAATTCTAGTTATAATGATGTTAAAAGTCGTAATAATAGTAATCATTGTAATTATAAGACAGGCAATGATAATGATAACAATAATAATTATGATATTGATGGTTGTAAACAAATAGACACACAAATAGTAATAAAAAGGATGATGGTTATGTTGATGTTATAACTATTATGATGACAATGATAATGATAAGAAAAAACAACAATGATAATAATGACACTAATCATAATGATAACAATGATGATAATGAAAATAGTTCTAATATAAATAATAATGATAATAATGATGATGATAGTAATAACAATAAGAATTATAAGTATTTTGATAACAAGAGTAATAATAATGATGATGCTGACAATGACAATAAAACAAAAATATAATACAAAACAGCATTCAAAATAAGTATCTCAAATAAAGCACCTATTATTACAACGTCACCTCGAAATGTGCCCTTACAGTTAAAAGTCTTTTTTTTTTTTTACTGTATTTCATTTGCAAAAACTATTCT
>NW_028234438.1:10934275-10936775 GCF_977035675.1 Penaeus japonicus | reverse complement strand
GTTTAGAAACGAAATTAATTTCTTTAGTCTCTTTCAGTCTGAAGGTTATATTTCAGGTTTGCTCTGTACGAATTAATTTATGGTACGTGGTAGTCACTGATAGTGTGTTTTATTTCGCTGTGGAAAATGTGTTGGATGAGAAAATGCATTAGCATTGCATGAACTGTTCTTTTTTTTTTTTTTTTTTTACTTATTTCTTGATTATCCGTATTTGTCATTTATTATTATCTTCTTTATCATTATCTTTACTACTATTATTATGATTAATCACTGAATGTAAAAAATATCTGCCCCCCTTTCTCTCTCTCTCTCTCTCTCTCTCTCTCTCTCTCTCTCTCTCTCTCTCTCTCTCTCTCTCTCTCTCTCTCTCTCTCTCTCTCTCTCTCTCTCTCTCTCTCTCTCTCTCTCTCTCTCTCTCTCTCTCTCTCTCTCTCTCTCTCTCTCCAGCCTCTCTCTTCCTTCTCCTTCACACACCCTTCCCGCTCTCGCTCTCGTATGACGAAACATGTGCGTATTGTAACCCTGTAATAAGAGGTTCAGCCAAGATGTAATTCCTTTTACCGTTACAGGACGGAGAGTCGAACACCTTGAGCGGGAGTGACGGTGTTATTTCGTCTATGCCACGGAGGTGTTTCCGATCCCACATAAATAACTCTCTGGCCTTAAATCCTATGATAAAATCATTCTTTGAAGATGCAGGATAATCCTTTTGGTCTCGAAATAAAATGTAAAATGATGCTACGACCCTGAAGGGAATATCGAATTTGATTTCAATATCGGATTGTAAATGCGATCGAGTATAGATGCAAGACACGTGATCATTGTTGTTTGGTCGCTACGGCAACGTTACTCCGACCTTCGTCTTTGTCAAATCACCTCCTCGTCGCAGTTTTTTGGATACGTTTTAGTGTGCATCTCAGTCTATTTTTTTTTTTTTTTTGGTCTCATTTTTTATTTTTGGAATCAATTTTTTTATTTGATTTTTTTTCTTCAGATATTTAAGATTGCGATATATAGGATCTCCTATGATAAGAGAGAGGGAGAAAGAGAGAAAGAGAGAGAGAGAGGGAGGGAGAAAGAGAGAGAGAGAGGGGAGGGGGAAGAGAGAGAGAGAGAGAGAATCAGACAGACAGAGAAAGAGATAAAGAGAGAGACAGGGAGAGCCAAAGAGAGAGAGAGACAGAAAAAGAGAGACAGCGAGAGAGAAAGAGAGAGAGGCACACAGAGAAAGACAGAGAATGAAAGAAAGGAAACAGAGACAGAGAGAGAGAGAGATAGAGAGAGAGAGACAGACAGACAGAGATAGATATATATATAGAGAGAGAAATAAATTTGAAGGATATTACATAAAAACAAATAATAATAATAAAATTATGATAATAAAAGACGACATTTACTGCATATATATGTGGAACTTCTCTTATTCATAGAGTGCAATTATGATGTTGCAAAGTGGCCATTATATTAGAATTAAATGCAAATGTTGGATTTGCATACGTGACTGTTTTTAATGGTAATATCTTACTTTTAGTTGTTGTTGTTGTTTTTTGTGCAATGTTCGTCATACTTTTGCAATACTCTTTGTTATTGTTGTTGTCATTGTTTTTTTTTTGTTTTTTTTTGCTTTGTTTCTGTTTTCTTTCTTTCTTTCTTTCTTTCTTCTTTTTTTCTGTTTCTTCTTCCCTTTCATAAAGTTACTAATTTTCTTTTCATCCTTCTTGTTATCATCATTATCACCATCTTTTTACCATGTTTTCACTATTCCTTTTCCTCCTTCTCTTCCTTCTCCTCTTCCTCTTCTTGCAGTTCCTCCTCTTCCTTCTCCTCTTCCTCTTCCAGATCTCCCCCACCTCCTCCTATTCTTTTTCTTCTCCTCCTCCTATTTTTTTTTTCTCCTCCTCCTTCTCCTTCTCTTCCTTCTTCTTCTCCTCCTCTTCCTCCTCCTCCTTCTCTTCCTTCTTCTTCTATCCCTCCTCCTCCTCCTCCTTCTATTCCTTCTCCCACTCCTCCTCCTCTTATCATTCCTCCTCCTATTCCATCTCCCACTCCTCCTCCTCCTCTTATTCCTCCTCCTTCTATTCCATCTCCCACTCCTCCTCCTCCTCCTCCTCTTATTCCTCCTCCTTCTATTCCATCTCCCACTCCTCCTCCTCCTCCTCCTCTTATTCCTCCTCCTTCTATTCCATCTCCCACTCCTCCTCTTCCTCTTATTCCTCCATATCATCATAGATTAAATATACCTAAATGCATTTTCGAACATGATTCAAACATGTGGGTTTGCTTGTGTATTTACAGTGAAATTAACACCCCGGATGTTGCATTTTCCATGCAACGTATTTTGCACGTTTGTAAGTGTGTGAGAGAGAGAGAGAAAGAGAGAGAAAGAGAAAGAGAGAAAGGTAGAGAGAGAGAGAGAGAGAGAAAGAGAGAGAAAGAGTGAGAGAGAAAGAGAGCGATTGAATGAATGAGGGAATGATATAGATAAATAGGTGAATAGATA
>NW_028234438.1:10916775-10919275 GCF_977035675.1 Penaeus japonicus | reverse complement strand
TCCCCCTCTCCCCTATCCTTTCCCCCTCTCCCCTTTCTTCCTCCCATCTCTCTCCCTGTCCTTTCCCCCTCTCCCTATCCTTTTCCCTCTCCCTATTCTTTCCCCCTCTCCTCTATCCTTTCCCCCTCTCCCGTCTCTTTTCCCCCTCCCCTATCATTTCCCCCTCTCCCCTCTTTTTCCCCCCTCCCCTTCTCTCTACCCCTCTCCTTATCCCGAACTTCTACCTCTATCCTTTTCGCTCTCCCTACCCCTCCCCCTCTCCCCTCTCCCACTCCACTCCTCCCTCTTCACCCTTCCTCATGATCCTTCTTCTCCCCTTCCCCCTCCCCTTTCCCTCTCCCTTTCTTTGTACCCATCTCATTTTACTTTCCCCCTTTCCCTCTAATTACCTCTCTCCCTCTCTTTTCTCTTCTCACCCCTCTCCCCCATCCCTCTTCCCTCTCCCCCATCCCTCCTCCCTTTCCCCTACCCCTCCTCCCTTTCCCCCACCCCTCCTCCCTCTCCCCATTCCTCCCCCCCATCCCTCCTCCCTCTACCCCTCCCCTCTCCCCTCTCTCCCATCCCTCCTCCCTCCCCATTCTCCCCCACCCCTCTCCCCCATCCCTCCCCCAATCCCTCATCCCTCTACCCTCCCTCCTCCCCTTATCCCTCTCCCCCACCCCTCCCCCATTCCACCTCCCTCTCCCCCACCCCTCCCCCCTCTCCCCCAATCCCTCCTCCCTCTCCCCCATTCCACCTTCCTCCCCCATCCCTCCCCCCTCCTCCCCTTATCCCTCTCCCCTCTCCCCTCTCCCCTCTAAAACACATATGCATCACTGACCACTGGGTTGACACCTGTCCACAAGCCTTAACACCTGCCTCTATTGACCATGTTATGACACGTGTCTTTGTGTCTGTCATGGCGGCGTGACAGGCGTTATCTTCGTGTCATAGATGTGTTATGTGTGTCATTTTTTTCTTCTTCTTCTTCTTCTTTAGATCATTGTTATGTCTTGTTATTCATTTATTCATTTATATATCTATTTATTTATTCGTTTATTTATTCATTTGTTTATTTTTCTATCTATCTATATGTCTATTTACTTATATTTTTTATTTATATTTTTACTCTTTCTTCATCTTTTCCTCAATTCCTCTTTTTCTTTTCTCTTTTTTATCTCTTCCTTCTCAATCATTTATTTGTCTAGGTATGAGGTATACCATTAATAATCTATATCTATATCTATGATTATCACTCTATCTAATCTATCTAATCATAAGTTCATTATCATGAATATAAAATCAGTCATCATTATTATGCTATGTTCACACCGTCATCATCATCATCTTTTGTTTATCTTTCTATAATAGTCCTAATGACTTTTTTATACTTGTCATGGTTATGTTATTAGCGTCGTTGTTACGGTCATCACCATATCACAATCGTTATGTCACAGTCATCACTATAACATGGTGTAAAGACATCATTCATCGCCATATAGTTGTTTTTGTATCATCATCGTCACCATTAAATAAGATATAAGGATTGACACTATACCTTAATCGTCATCATTCTCTTATGATCATCACTATATAGTCATCATCATCACCATACAACACTCATCACTTCGTCGCGATCACCACTGCAGCGAAGTCATCACCAACGCATCACTCACCACTATGCAATCTCATTATATCATTCACCACTATACAGTCATCACATCCTTCACCACTATACATTCATCATCACATCATTCACCACTATACAATTACCATCACCACCATACAAAGCACCATCACAGTCATCACCTCCACATCCCTCATCACCACATCCCTCATCACCATGCAATCATCACCACATCCCTCATCACCATACAGTCATCACCACATCCCTCATCACTATACAATCATCACCACATCCCTCATCACCATACAGTCATCACCACATCCCTCATCACCATACAGTCATCACCACATCCCTCATCACCATACAGTCATCACTATACCGCCCTCATCCTTTCAGCTATTCCCCGATCAACAGGTGTTGCTAAAGCTAACCCTGACAGCAGCACACGGCTGTCAGTGCTGTCAGCTGTCAGTCAAAAACAACCTTTTTTTGTAGCTCTTTCTTGACGGAGGGACGGAAGAGGCAAGCGAATTTCGACCTTATGGGTATCGTTTTGTTGTTTTCGTTTTATTTATTTATCTATTTTTCTTCGTTTTTTTTCGTTTTTTTTCCTATGTTTTGTTGTTGTTGTTTTTCTTTCGTTTTCGTTTTCTGTTGTGATTATTCGCTTTTTTTTTGTTTGTTTGTTTGTTTGTGTGGATATCAGTCGGGTTGTTTGTTTGTTTGTTTCTCTTCATTTGTTTGTTTGTTCAATTTATTGTTCCTTCGTTTTGTGTTTTTAATTTTTTCTGTCTCCGTCACCCTAACATTCTTCTCAGCCATCAGTTCAATCCATATCCTGTTCTCTTCTCCCCCTCTATCCCACTTTTATCCTTCTTTTCTCCCACCTCCTTT
>NW_028234438.1:10904275-10911775 GCF_977035675.1 Penaeus japonicus | reverse complement strand
TTTATCAAAACGTGTGTTTGTTGTCTTTCACAGAACTCGTTCCCAACATAAAATTTGTACCCAATCATTCCCTTGGACAAGATCCCCCTCCCCCTCCGCTCTTCCTCCTTCCCTTTCCCTTTCCCCTTCCCTCCTCTCCTTCCCCCTTCCCTTCTCTCCTTCCCCTCTTCCTCCTTCCCTTTCCCTTTCCCCCTTCCCTCCTCTCCTTCCCCCTTCCCTTCTCTCCTTCCCCTCTTCCTCCTTCCCTTTCCCTTTCCCTTCTTCCCTCCTCTCCTTCCCCCTTCCCTTCTCTCCTTGCCCTCTTCCTCATTCCCCTTCCTCATTCCCCTTCCCTTTCCCCCTTCCCTTTCCCCCTACCCTCTTCCCTCCTTTCTTTCCCTCCTCTCTTTCCTTCCTCTCCTTCCCTCCTCTCCTTCCCTTTCCCTCTTCCCTTCTCTCCCTCACTGTCTCTCAACCTTTCTCTCTCCCCCCCATCCTTTAACCTCTCCCATTCCTTCCTTTTCCCTCCCCCTTTCCCCTCCCCCCTTCTCCATACCCTCTCCCCTCACCCTTCCCCTCCCCCCTTCTCCATACCCTCTCCCCTCCCCCTTCCCCTCCCCTTTTTACACTTTCCTACCCCTTCCCCTCCCTCTATATCTCACCTTTTCCGTTTATGTTATTAGCTATTTTTGGGAATGGTAATTTCTATGAATATATTTACTGAATTCGAGAAAATATGAAAGTTATTAGCTATAAAAAAAAGGTTAAATAAATTATTATTTTTTCTGATTTATTACTATTATCATTCTTATTATTATCATTATTATTATCATCACCATCATCATCATTGCTATTTTCATTATCATTATTAGGCTGATATCATAATCGTTATATTACTATCAGTAACATTATATTGGTATAACTTTATTATTGTTATTAGGATTTTCATTATTACTATAATCATTATCAACATCAATAACATTTTTGTTATTGTTATCATAAATTATCTTATCATAATCATCACCATTATTACTATGATTAGTATAGTATATATCGTTATTATGATAATCATGATAATTTATCACTACTAAATTATTATAATCATTATCATTATCATCATCATTGCCGTTACCATTGTTGATATCTGCAATATTATCTCTTTCATATAAATCATGGTACAAACTTGATTACTTCATTTTCTCTTTCAACATAAAAACTAAGACTTCAGAATTTCGAGAAAAAAAGAGGAAGAAAAAGAAAAAAAGAAAGAAGAAAAAAATAGAAAAAATAAAAAAGAAGAAAATAAAAAAGAAAAGAAAAAAAGGAATATATATATATATATATATATATATACATATATATATATATATATATATATATATTTATATATATGACCATCTGCACACATCCTTATCAATTCCCCAGCTGCTCCTCTTAACCCTCTCCCCCTTCCCCCTCCCCCTCCATCCCTCCCCACCCATTCCCCCTCCCTCCTCCATCCCTCCCCTCCCATTCCCCCTCCCTCCTCCACTCCATCCCACCCCTCCCCTTTCCCCCTTCCCCCTCCCCTCTCCCATCCCCCCACCCCATCCCCTCACCCCTCTCCCTGCGTGTGACACGTGAGACCCCATCGTTTGAAATGACCACAATTACCATTTCTAATTAGAGTCAGATTCGGTTTTATGATCACAAGGATCTTCCTCGTCTATTAGGTGGCGGAGGAGGAGAGTGAGTGATTGCGAGTGGGGAGGGAGGAGGAGGGGGGAGGGAGGAGGGGAAGGAGGGAGGGGGATGGGAGGAGGGGAAGGAGGGATGGAGGGGGGAGATGGGAGGAGGAGGAAGGAGGGGGGACAGGAGGGAGATGGGAGGAGGGTGGGGGAGGGAGGAGGGGAAAGGTCGGGGGAGATTGAAGGAGGGGAAGGAGGGAAGATGGGAGGAGGGGAAAGGTGGGGGGATATGAGAGGAGGGGAAGGAGGGGGGGTGGGAGGAGGGGAAGGAGGGGAGAAGGGAGGGGAAGGAGGAGGAGAGAGAGGGACAGGAGGGGGAGGAGGAGGGACAGGAGGGAGGGACAGGAGGAGGGAGGGGAAGGAGGGGGGATGGGAGGAGGAGGAGGGAGAAGGAGGAGGGGGGAAAGTACAGGAGGGGAAAGGTGGGGAGAGATGGGGAAGGGGTGAGGAGAAGTAGAAGGGGAAAGGGAAAAGGTGGGGAATGCTGGGAGTTGAGGGAAAGGTTGGGGAAAAATGGAGGAGGACGGGATGCGGAGGAGGAGGGGGAGGGTGGGAGAAGAGGGGAGAAGGAGAAGGGTGGGGGTGGATGGTAGAACGGAAAGAGAGGCAGAGAGTGGAAGGGGGAGTGTCAGGGAGGGGAAAGGAAAAGCAGGAGGGGGAGAGAAGAGGAAGAAGACCGGAGAAAAGGAAGATAGGAAGGGGAAGAATGAGGAAGATAGGAGTGAAGGTGGAAGGAAGAAGAGGAGAAGAAGAGGAAAACGAAGGAAGACTGAGAGAGAGAAAAAAAAAAGTAGTGAGAGAGAGAGTAGGAGAGAGTGCGTAAGAGAGAGAAAAAGAGTAGAGAGGGAGTGAGAGAGAAAAAGGGTAGAGGGAGAGAAAGAGAAAGACGGGAAGAGAGCAATAGTAATGAGAGAGAGAAAGAGTAGGAGGACTGAGAGAAAGAGCAAGAGAGGTGAGAGGAGAGGTTACGCAGACACAGCTGCTACAGCTGGATTACTGGCAGATTTTGTGTCGTTTCGTCTCCCTTGGACTGGTAATGCTCTCTCTCTCTCTCTCTCTCTCTCTCTCTCTCTCTCTCTCTCTCTCTCTCTCTCTCTCTCTCTCTCTCTCTCTCTCTCTCTCTCTCTCTTTATCTATCTATTTATCTATCTATCTATCTATCTATCTGTCTATCTATTTATCTATCTATCTATTTCTCTCAATCTCTCTTTCTCACTCTCTCTCTCTCTCTGTCTATTTCTCTCTTATTCTCTCTTTTCTCTTAAATGCACTGTCGCTGGGTCTCTCTCTCCTCTCTCAATCTCTCTCTCTCTTTATCTCTCACTCTCTCTCTCTGTCTCTCTATTCGCCCTCTCTACCTCTCTCTCCCTCGCCCCCCTTCCCACCTCCCCTACATCCACCCCCCTCTCCCCCCCTCCCTTTTATCCTTATCTCTCTATCTCCCCATTTGTTCGCCATAAGCGCCGCTAAACACACACTATATTATCATTTTTGCTTTAATCTCTCCTCTTTATCTGTCCCTTCCCTCCTCTTCCCGTTCGGTACGTGTAATTATTCCATTTTTACTACTTAATAGAGAGAGAGTGTGTTAGGAAGGAAGGGGAGGGGGGAGGGGGGGTGACGGAGAGAGAAAAAATGGGGAGGATGGGGGGAGTGGGGGGTAAGAGAGAGATTGGGGGATGGTGGGAGATGACGGGCGTTAGAGAGAGAGAGAGAGAGAGAGAGAGAGAGGGAGGGAGGGAGGGAGAGAGAGAGAGAGAGAGAGAGAGAGAGAGAGAGAGAGAAAGAGAGGGGGAGGAAAGGAAGTTCTCGAGAGGGAGAGAGAGAGAAATGGCGGAGGGATACATAGGTAGAGAGAGAGAAAGAGAAGAAAAATGAGAGAAAGGATGGAGGGAGAGAAAGAAAAAATATACAGATGAACTAATAATGATTAAAATTATATTAGTAATGACAATGATGATATTCAATGTTTTCATTATTATAATCCCAATATTAATAACAATGACCATAATATTCATGATGATGATAATGTAGTTAAGAAAATTGCAACAAAAATCGTGATAATAAAAAATATAGTAATTACCATCATTATCATAATTGTTATCATTGACATTATTATTATTGTGATCGCCACATCATAGTTATTATTATCCTTGTTGTTGTTCTGAACATCATTACTATCATCATCATTATCATGGTTGTCATCATTATCCTTATTAATAGTATTATTAAATTGATGTTGTTATTCGTATCAGTTTTAGTATAATTAATGAATACTATTATTAATATCATCAATACTATCTTAATTATCATTATCGTTATTGCTATCATCATTATCGTCAGTATTATTATCATAATGATCATTATCATTATGTTGATTATCCTATTTTACTTTCATATCTGGAGGAACCAAACCATTTCCCACTCCACCCCCTCTCAACCCCACCCTCTTCCTCTTCTCCCCCCCACCCCCCATCCCCTCTTACCTCAACCTTTTCCGGCCTTCAAAGAAATACCCCCCTCCCCCTCTTCTTTCTCCCTCTCTCTTCCCTTCTCTACTTTCTCCTTCCCTGTCTTCGTAAAACTCACCCTTCTCCCTTACCCCCACTCTGCTCTCCCCTTCCTCCCTCGTTTTCCCCCTCCTTCATTTTCTTTCTTATTCCCCTACATTCCTATTTCTCCACACACATTTAACCCCCCCCTCCCTCTTCTCCCTCACTCCAACCCCCTACCCCTCATCCCCCCCGCGTCCCCCCCCCCCGCGTCCCACACTCCCTTCACCCCCCCCCCTCCGTCCCCCACGCCCTTCACCCCCCACCCCCCATTCTTTCCTTCCCCTCACCCCCCCCCTCTATACCCACTCGTCCCACCCTCTTCCTCTTAATCAAATGCACTTTAATTTCAATATTTCTTTGATCTCCTTGAATGTGTGTGTGTGTGTGTTCGTATTTCCGGGTCGCACAAAGGATGACTCGTAGGATTCTGTGTTTGCATTACGCCCATCCTTGCCTTTTCATCTCTCGTTTGGTTCCTTGTTTATTTTGTGTTTGGGTGTGTGTGTCTTTCTTTTTTTTTTCTCTCTCTCTCTCTTGATGTTTGTTTTGTTTTGTTAGTTTTTTGTTGTTTTTTTTGTGTGTTATTTTATTTTATTTTTTATCTCTGTTTTTTATTTTCTGTTTTATTTTGTTTTGTTTGTTTGTCTTATTCTTTCTCTTTGCCTCTTTCTCTCTTTCTTTCTCTTTCCCTTTCATTCTCTTTCTCTTTCACTTCCTCTCTCTCTCTCTCTCTATCTATCTATCTATCTATCTATTTATCTCACTCTCTCTCTCTCTGTTTCTCTCTCTCTCTCTCTCTCTCTCTCTCTCTCTCTCTCTCTCTCTCTCTCTCTCTCTCTCTCTCTCTCTCTCTCTCTCTCTCTCTCTCTCTCTCTCTCTCTCTCTCTCTCTCTCTCTTTCTTTCTTTCTCAACATCTGCCGCTCCATTTTATGATCTTTTATGCCATCTTCGTGATTTTATATACCCTTATTTGTTTTATCTTGCATCTCTTACGCACATATATTATTTTCGATTTATTCTTTTCTGATTGGTTAAATGATTGTAGAGATTAGCCAATCAGCGCCGGAGTGACAGGAAGGTAGCTCAAACGTCGCATTTTTTTTTTTTTTTCATTTTTTCATTTTTATGTGAAGTTGTTATTTTTTTTTCTTTTCTTTTAACACCTGTCTAACTTTAACACCTGTTTCCTTACTCCCCTAAATCTCCCCCCCCCCTCCCCCATCACCCCTCTCCTCCAAATCCCCTTTGAAAACTCTTACTTCAATCTCCTGTCCTTTCACCCCCCCTCCCCCCAAACCCCTCCCCCCTCCATTACCCCCCCTAAACAATTCTATTCTCAATCTCCCCCCATTTCCCCAAACCCCCCCTTGTGTTTCCCCCCTCCCCCCCTGCCATCAGCGGGCGGCATCACCCTAAATCCCCCCCTTTCCCTCCCCCTCCCCCCTCCATCAACCTGAACACCTTCCCTGCACCCCTCCCCCTCATCAACCATCACCCCTAATTCCCTCCCTTTCCCTCCCCCTCCCCCTCTCCACCCTCATAAACCAGCCACACCCAACCCTGACCCTCCTCCCCCCTCCCGTCCCCTACCAGCCTCCCCTTACCCCCCACCCCTACCCCCCTTTTTCTCAAGGACATAATCATTCGTATATATTGAACTGAGTTAGTGTTACACCTGTCTCTCGGTCACACCTGTTATGGCAGTGTGGTTGTCTGTCTTGGTTGATTTATAAATTATTCTTTGGAGATGATTTGTTATTCTTTTTGGTGTTTCACCTCTTTCTTTCTTTCTTTCTTTCTTTCTTTGTTCCTCTCTTCCTTCTCTTTTCCTTTGTTCATCTCTCCTTTCCTGCTTCGAGTCTCTCCTCTCTCCTCTTCTCTTCCTCATCACTCTCCCTCCCATTCTCTCTCTACTCTCTAAACATACACTCTCAAACCATTCCTCTCTCCTATCTCTCTCCCTCTCCATTCCCCCTTCCCTCTCCCCCCCCCCCCACATACTTCACCCTTTTTTTTTTCCCCATCCCTCTCACCCTCCTCTCCTCTCACACTTAACCCACTCTCACTCCACTCACTCCACTCTCAGACTCTCATATTCTCCCACTTCTCACTCTCAACTCCCACTCCCACTCCACTGCCCCACTCCCATTCCCTCACGCCTCTCCCCCTCCCACTCCCTCTTCGCCATCCCACACTCCCTCAGTCCCACTCCCTCTTGCCCTCTCCACTCCCTTCGCCTCTCCCACTCCTCACCCTGCTCCCTCTCCCACTCCCTCTAATCTTCACCCAATTTCCCTCACCCTCTTCCCCCACTCCTCTCACACCACTCCCTCGTAAAACTCCCACCCAACTCCCTCACTCCCACTCTCCCACCCCACCCACCCCTCCCACTCACTGCCTACACAACACCACTCCCCCTACCCTCTTGTCCACCTCCCACTCTTCTCACCCCCTCTCACCCCCCTCTCCCACTCCCTCAGTTCCCTCACCCTCCCACCTCTCTCCCTCACCCACTCCCCCTTTCCGACTCCCACTATATCCCCCCACTCCCACCTCCGCCTCTCCCACTTCCTACACCCACGCCGCTACTCCTCACCCCACTCCCACGCTTTACCCATCTCTCCTCCTATCAATCTATTTATCCATTCACCCAACATCCGAACATCAATTGACAACCTAAAACCCCCCAACACTAAAGGTATCCGATTCCTTTTGAATCATCATCCGAATCCCCTTTATTCGGGACTCCTATTCGAAACACCTGCTCGAATGCGCTTCCGACACCGTGACTAGCAAGGTTTTATTCACTCGTTATCGTGTGTTTGTCTATTGCTTTTGTTACGTCCTTTCCTTTTTCGCTTTTTTTATAAGCTTTTTTTATATGTGTTTTTCTCACACTCTTCGTCCTTTTTTTTTTTTTTGTCTTTTTTTTTTTGGTCTATTTTCTTTTTTTCTTTTTCTCTCTCTCTCTTTCTTTTTCATTTGGTGGTGATTCGAACTTGTCGAAGCTTCATTAGCTACTATTGACGAGTTGCGTTGCGTTGAGTTGCCGGGATGATTTTCGATTTTTTTCTTCTTCCTTTCTTTCTTTTTTCTTTATATGTTTTGTTTTTAGTTTTTTTTAATCAAATTTTGTTCTTTAATTTATGTTCGTTTGTTTATTTGTCAGTTTTGAATTTTTGTACTGTTTGTCTCTCTATTTCTCTCGCTTTCTCTCTATCTCTCTCTCTCTCTCACT